>NW_023461888.1:0-19479 GCF_013731165.1 Rhagoletis pomonella
TATACTGGTTTATTTATTTAATTTCGGTTTACATAGTTCTGCCAAATTATTTTAAATTTCGCTTAATTTAACACTCTCAATCACTTTTGCGAGGTATCCACGGCGTATACAATACTTCACCACAGGTAGCTCGCCAATGTGTTGAGCTATGCTCAATTATTAATAAATTTATTAAAATCGGCTTCTCTATACATTTTTGATGCTTATCTGTTTTGAATTTTCATCAGTTCTTTATATACATATATACTTCACACAACTCTTCTACGATTATTTTTTTCAAACGACCTTGCCACACCGCCCATTAGGCACAGTTCTTCAGCAAATACATGCATGTGTATATGTACACAACGAGTTTCGTCTTTATTTTATATCAATGTGGTAGTGTATATTATTTAAACAAAAATAAATTTAAAAAAAATTTGTTGAGCCAACTGTTGGTCGCAGCCACCTGTCACACACGAAAGCAAAATTCGGAATGGCGACGACGATAGTTGCTGATCCACTGTCTCAATTACCACAACAGCAATAGAAACAATTACATATGATGTTATGTACATATGTACACATGTATACTACTTGAGGAACAAACAAAAATTGCAAAATGCGAACAATTAAGTAAACCATTTAGCTCCCTAAGGTAGGCGAAAGTAAAGTTTGGAAGCAGTAAAAACGAACACAATTAAATTTTTAAACCACCGACTTACTCAACGACTTTCGTCGACTAACGCACTCAAAATACACAAGGGATGCTGTGAGTGCCAAGGAAAGGCCAGATGTTAGCATTAACGGCTGTGGTAAGGGTAGTAATGTAGGGCAGTTACAACAATGTGAATTAAGCAATAAAAACTCAACACACATAGAAAGTATTCAAGGTCAAGGAGGGGGTGTACTACAGATGAACATACATATAAGTAAGTGTGTGAGACACTCATCTACTCAACTAAAGGGCCAATTAGTGCGCATGAGCAAAGAGAAATGGAGAAGAGGTAATTTGAGAAGGTTTAGTGAGTTCTCTTTGATTATAATGCTAGCTTTCAATGGTAGTAGCTTGAGTTAATTTTCAGTTGAGTTGCGAAAAAATTACTGCGAGTGTACAGGTTTTATGGATATAGTTAAATAGGCTAAAATCTTCCGCCGCTTTGCATTGATCTAATTTTACATAAGATTACGCGAAGCATTTACATATATTGAATTGAAAAAATAAAATATTAATGTACTTCGAATTCATTTTCTACATCCGGAAGTTTATGCTCTCGCAAGAAAAATGCACTCAGTTTTATCTCTCTCACTCCGTTGCCACGTTGCATGACCTAGTCAACTACATTCTACTTTTATGACGTGGCGCCATTAGAGTGGCATCCCTCCTTCTTGCTTCTGCTAACGCCACATTATAAATTGCATTTACTATGAGCATATGAGCCATTCTGCTTTAAGTTGGGCGGTTTTTATAAAAAAATTATATCATGGTTCTATATGTAAAAAAAATAAAAAAATATTCCGACGAGTTGACAAGCGTTTCCTTTTTGTGAAGTCTGTTAAAAATTTCCTTGAATACGTGTTTGCTTATTTCTTGTATAGAACCCATAAAAAATTTCACGCGAATCAAAAGTGTGACACCAAGTTTGGTGTCCGATATGAAAAGAATGCCTCATATATCTTAAATATATGTATATACATATGTATGTATGCATGTATATAGTGCTTACCATAACTTTACCAAAAATATAGTTTATTATTTAACAAAAACCGTGTAGATCCTAGTTTGAATCTTTTTTACTAATTATCTTAAAAAAAAATCAGCAAACTTTCGTAAAAATTTTGAGCTTTGTAATTAAATTTTTTAGAAATATTTTGGGTACGCAGTTTTGTTTTACATTCAACTTTAGTATAACAGAGTGCAATTTTGAAGTGGCTGGGACTTGGCCTTCATTTTTAGAATTTTTCTTTGTTGAACTTATTTGTTGTATCTAAAACAAATTTCGATTATAGTTGGTAAGGAAAACTGAATGGGCTTTAAAACTGCATACTCTAAGTATTTCTAGGAAATTTAACGAAACAGCTTTTGTTAGAATAAACTACGTTTTTATACAAAAAAAACTAATTAAAAAATAACAAAATAAATAGTGAAAACTTGTCAATATGTGAGTGTCGTATAGTTATGATAAGCACTATAGATCAGTGAGTTCAGCTATAAAAGCAAAAATATGTTTGTGCGAAACATTAGCGCACACAAGGGGTGGGTTTTGGGGTTCAAACCCTCCCCTAAAGCTAATAACCTCAAATACAAACTGTATCTTAAAGCTAAGAATCCAGCTCTCAAGGAAATTATAAGAAATATTTATTATAATTTCTGTTGCTTGAAAAAGCGCTTTGCTTTTGCTGTAAATTTTCATGAGGAAATAATATACGAGCATTTTTTTCTTGAGAGCTGCAAACTTATTTAAGAAATTTTGGTAGAAGAAAATTTCTTTTCCATTTCTCGTCCGTCGTTTTATATGAATTTTTCGTTTTTCTTGAGAGTTCAGTTAATTTTTTCGGTATTCGAAATATTAAAAAAAAATAGAAATCGTGAAAAATTACCATCTCTATCGAAAGCCAGAAACCAGAAATCGAAAAAAGGAACATAAAAGTGCAAAAATTCATGGAATCAATAAATTTATTTTTACTGAGTATTATTTAAAATTTTTTCTTAGATACTTTTCAAAGTTGAGCGCATCTTGAGTTTATAGCTCTTTTTATTAAACAAGTAGTTTTTAAGGAAAGAACACAACGGACTTCAATTCTTATATTCAAATTTAGGGGTACCGTTAATTTCTTCATGATCCAATCATCGGATCTCTAAACCAAATTACGGGACGAACCTTGAGGTACCATCTTTCTACAAAAAAATGATTATTGAAATCGGTTCACGTGGTCCAAAGTTACGTATTCCGGCGAATTGATAACCTCCCCTTTTTTTAAAGTCGGTTAAAAGTGTTTGAGTTCTGTTAATCTTATGTAAATAAAGTGCAGTTTATGAATTTTAAAACGTTTATTTATTTATTACATACTGTACATAAAACTTGCATAAATATATTTTAAAGAGCGTATTATTATTTTCCGGTGATATATCTTCAGAAATATAAAACCCCCCTAAAATATATTCCTGGGTGCGCCCCTGGTGCGAAAGAAAAGCGGAGTTAAGACTCACGGAAATGAAAACGATGTGATCAATTGTGAAAACAATTACACTTTCCTCAAGAAATAATGGAATGGGCATATATTTCTGTTGCACACATGGGTTTCCTTGTGCTCTTTTTTCACAAAAAATAAATTTAGAAAACCGTATTAGAAAGCGTAGCAAATTTCTTTAGAACTGCGTACTGCCTTAAGGAAATTTGACTCAAGAAAATTTCTTAGCCATTTCTTGTATTTAGTATTAAAAACAATGGAGTTATATGCCACTTTTTAAAAAGCCCTGACTGTTCTTGATACTCTTTTTATAATATTTTTGCTTTCCCTGTAAAATAAAAAAATTATTGGTGACTTAAAGTAACGACACACTTTCTTCAATTACAACAAACCATTTAAAATTCCTAAAGTAACTACCCTGCGACTACTTCATGTACGCGTGTAGAAATTACCTCCTAATGGTCAAGGAGTACTCTAAAATTAAACAAAATGCATATGAGGAATGTGGTCTAATAAACATTGTATACTGCAGCTCTGCATTACATCAGAGTAGCACAAAATACTTCAAGGGATTACTCCATGGAGTACCTACAGTGAACATTTTCACATTTTCTTCGAAACCTATTTTCGAAATTTGGCAAACTCCAAATTGATTTTTGACCGATGCTTTCTTCGGGAAATTTGTTTACGCGAATAGTAAAAACCCCCCCGTCCTAATGTACACCTATTGTCAAAATAATAGAAACGCGAAATTTTTAAAATTCGTACTAATATAAATGTTAAAGTTTGTGGGTGCGTGAGTGTTTGATTCTCTTTCACGCTAAAACGGCTGCAGGTAGTTCAATACAATTTGGCACACAGATACAAAGGTTATGGCCTGGATTAAAATAAAGGCTATTATTTGAAGAGAATTAATTGAAAAAGTAAATAAAATATTACAACAGTGCAAATGTTAAAGAAAATGGGTGCTAAAACGATTAATTTTGAAAATATTTTTAAGAGGGTTGCCACTTGGTAAAAATGATAAAATCGATTCATTAATAAGTTAAAGTAAAGTAAGCGAAATAAAGTAAATTTTGCGTTATTGCCGTTTGTGTTATTTCACCCTACCGAATTAAATGGTTTAAATTTTTATGAAACTGATTGAAATATTTCAAGAGAATTAATTAATAAAATAAATAAAACAATAAAACAGTGCAAATGTCAAAGAAAATGGGTGCCAAAACGACTAATTTTGAAAATATTTTAAGAGGGTTGCCACTTGGTAAAAATGATAAAATCGATTAATTATTAAGTTAAAGTAAAGTAAGCGAAATAAACAAAATTTTGCGTTATTGTCGTTTGTGTTATTTCACCCTTCCGAATTAAAAGGTTTCAATATTTATGAAACTTTTGAATGCACATGTTTGTACAAAGTTTGCAATTTTGATTTGTATGGTTTTTGATAGTAATGAGCTGTGCTTAAAAAAAATTATAAACATCAAACAAATAAAAGAAAAATATTAAAAACTTGCAAAATATCGCGTTTCTAATATTTTGGCCATAGGTGTATGTAAACACTGGCATCCGTACATGCGATAAAACAAAATTTAGCTGAGTTATATTAAAACATTTGTATCTACAGGTGCGTGGACACATATGAACTTTTGCCGGGAAGTTCACAAGTGTATACGCAAGTGTTTTCATTTACGGTAATTTTCATTTCCTTTTAGCAGTGTTTGCATTGTTGAACTTTGCGTTCAACATTTGCGTTCAACCAACGCAGGGTTGCACGGAAAAAAGTTGAATGGCTAAAAATATCAAAATATGAAAAAATATCAAAATATTCGCCATAAAAACGCGTTTGCATTGTTCAACTTTGCATTCAACTTTTGGTTGAACGGCCTTTCAACTAATCGCTTTCAACAAAGTTGGTCGCCAGTCAACAATTAGCCAGTCAACTTTTTTTTCGTGCAAACCTGCGTTGGTTGAACGCAAATGTTGAACGCAAAACTGAACAATGCAAACACTGCTTTATAATAAATTTACCTAACTGAGACATATGTATTAAAAGCGCAGTTACCCTCGTTAAAACTCACCACCGCATAACCGTGACGTAGACGCTGCTTCTCTCTCTTTCTATCAACAGCAAACTTCATATGTTTCTACGTACTTCTACGCTGCGCTACGTATATGTTCGTGGGTCACCGTGCTCTAAGTAAAGTAGCAGTGAAGCTCGAATTGAAACGTAAAGCTGTACAAGCGGCGACAAAGTAAAAACACCTTATGATGCTGACTCATGTGTCAGAAACACTGCTGAAACCACAGCCATGTGCTTTACTTTACAGCTACACACACAAACGAAAATAGTCCTTTATTCCCTATATATTTCCTGGTTTGTTGCCCCTTGTGCAATGGAGAGGTCACTCGAATGAAAAAGTGATATCTGTTTTCTCGTAAATACAATTTAATTTGAAAAAGCGAACACCCCACCTTATGCCGTAATCTGAAAGAGAAATTTCGATTCGAATTTGATTCGATCACGGATGCCGTGATTCGGGCACTGTTTTAGTTGAAAGAGGGAAAACAATTACTCTCCACTTCAAAATTTCATGATAAAAATTAGATTTGATTTAGTTTGCGGTTCGTTCCGCAGTTTCGAAAAAAACGTATTGCAAAAGAAAAATATTTATGTAAACAGCTGACAGAGTTGCAATTTTACTTTCAAATTTTTTATGGCCAGAGTTAACTTTTCATTTTTATTTTAAATGTGTTCGATGACAAAATATGTATACGCTGCGTTCATTTAAATCTCTTTGCTTTCCGAATAATAATAATAGGTTTTTATCCTTTGCTGGTAAAAATGATAGAAAATAAAATACAGCTAACAAGTTGGTGGCTCTATCAATAAAGTGTAAAAGTCCGTGCAATAGGGCGGGTCGAAAATCTAATTTTTCTCAAATCCCTTGGTAATAGTGAAAATATATTGTATCATGAAGTCAACACCAAGCCTGCGAAATATTAGTCTTTCATTTTAATTGTAAGAGCCCGCGCATCGACCGCCAAGTGACCCACAGCACACTAATCGAATAAGACTAATTCTTGTTAAAAATGCTGGGTTTAGCCAAAAATTGTGTTGCATATTATTAGATAATGAATCCTTTAACGCAAAAGATAAAGTCAAGTATCATTTCGCGCAGCCCTTTATCTCATCGTTAATCTCAAACTCATCTATTTTCAAGAAAATTTTAATTGTTCTCTTGATAATTGCACTGGCCTATAGTCAAAATATGTAAAGAACAATATTAATATTGCTGGCGTGCATTTAGATCGCTAGTTCCAAATATTCTAATCCTTTTTTTAATATTAGCTATAGTTTGCGATTTTTTGCAAATTTAGGAACAATTTCGGTAGCTCTAATAGAATAGTTATTATTGTCCATCATCGCGGAAAAATTTTGTTTATGCAAATTAGTATGAAAACACTGAACAGGCACAACTTCTAGACACACTAATTGGTTTACTTATGTTTATGCATACAATATAAAAATTGCAAATATAAGAAAATGATAAAAAATTTAAATAATTTGTTTATAATCTGAACTATTTTAGTCATATTATTATCAAAAATCAGTAACATTAAGTCTCGCCTTCAATTTGTTAATTATTACGCACCGATCGAGTAACATTTACCAAAGTTATATCGAAAAACTTAAGTGGATTTCCAGTTTTTTTCTAAAAAAATTTCTCTTCAATTGTATAAATAACCTTTAAATAAAAGAACCGGATTACAGAAAACTGTGCAAGCGAGTGACTTTTTTCGTTCAAGCTGAATGCAAAGCAATATCGTCCAATTGGAGAGTCCGCAAAAGGATTTCCCAGGATATGTTAAAGATTATTGCATTTACTTACAGACACTTTTTCACATAATGGAATTAACTAAAATATTTATGTATATCTAAACACTTATTGCACGTCCCCTACTTTCATATAACGGCAAATTTAGAAACCGCGAAAAATGTGCTTCTGCGGCGACTAATGAAACCATGCCGCACCAGTTTTCAAGACTGCAAAAATGGACTTAAAATGGGCGTTTCTCACCCTAGTTGTAATGTATGTAAATACTTATATGTTTGAAACTACTATTAACTTGTCGAACGATTCCTAATCTTTGACAATACATTCATTCACCACGATCTTGAAAACTGACCAAATCGGCGTGACCAAGTCCATGGTCATTTTAATATTATATAAACATTAAAAGGTTTGAAATAAATCTCGTCTCACTTTTTTGTATTTTTCACTTGGTTGCTGAAGTAATGAAGAATTGAAAATTCATAAGGGAAAATCATAGTTTTCTTATTTTTTATTTTAATATCTTAAAAACGTGTAGACTTATTGAAAAATGATAAATGAACGTGAGGTTCTAAATTTAATAGCCCTTAATTTGATATATCGTCATGTTTATAACAATAACGCATTCCATAGATATTACAAGCCAAAGTTTCATTTTCAAAATTCATACACTTTGATTCAATTGCGCGGGCTAAAGATAAGTTTTAAATTAATCTTTCGTGGCCAATAACAATTGGCTGAGACCTAAGACATCATAATATTACTATTACAATGCGGTCAAATGACTTTTATTTTCCCCCATACAAAATCGACCCAGCCTACCGTGCAAGCTTATGTGTTCCTTTGTATACATGTATGCAGGTTGCTGTTGCGTAGGACATACAAATGTTTTATACTGTTCTCGATTTTTGAAGACAGGGGATGGGTAGGTAGCATTTAACTACACTGAGGGGAAAAAAAATATTAAAATCAAATAGAAACGTAATTGATCTTACTATAAACGTCAACGAAAGTACTGTAAATTGGTAAATATTCAATTCAATTACGCGCATATTAAAATGACCGCGTTCGCACTGAAAAAGCATCCGTGAAGTGAATAATCAAGACAAAAACTAAAAAAAAAAAATTGTTTGCATGTTGCCTACAGTGGAATTCGAACCCGACCACACATATAAATTTGCTTTCAAATGTTGAATATCCATCAACACCACAGCACGCGATTTGTACTATGTATGTATGTGTGTGTTGTCACCGCTCTCAGAGTGGCGCTCTGCATGCTTGGGGTGCGTATGTACCCTGTGGGGAAAATCTCTAGTTCTGAACTGGTGCGCTTCTAGTACATTTAGACCCAGTACTGGTTCGCGATATATCTTTTTAGCATGCTAGCAACTGGTGAATTTAACATGGCGATGTCCTAGGAAGTGTCAATTGCCCCCCCGCTGCATCCCTTTTTCGATAGTTCCGAACTAGTCCTAAACTCGATAGTTCCGAACCAGTTCTAAAATCGACAGACGAAAGAAAAATGTATCAAGATTTTTCAATCTTTTTGGTTCTTCCGTGTGTGCGATTTTAAGTTATTTTGGAAGAAATGTGTTTTCAATTTGAAATTCACTTTGTTTGAATGATTGTAAGAAATGTTCGTTTACATACCTTAGCTGTAGCTGAGTTTGCAGAGGTGCTCGCTGTTATTTCTTAGATTGCAGACTGTCCCAAGATGTGGAAATGGTAACACAAATTTTAGTTTTGTATTACCAAGCTATGAAAAAGCATCTGCGAAGCACAGAATAGAAGCGTATTTGAACGAAAAAGCCGCTGAACACATATCTATGTAAAGTAAACAAGCCCCCCCGCTGCATCCCTTATTCGATAGTTCCGAACTGGTTCTAAATTCGACAAATAAGATCTAGTTCGTTCTGCAACCCTTTTTCTATAGTTCCGAACCATTTCTAAATTCGTCACTTTAGATATAGATTTCTAGTCAAAAAAACTGAAAAAATTTGTCTTTTAAAAGTACCACTTTTCGCCGATTTTCGACTGGTGGGGATCTAGTTCCTATCGGACTAGTTCCTTTTTGGCGATAAAGACCTAGTATGGAACTAGAAATTTGATTCACTAGTCCGCGATTTCCCTACAGGGTACACTTACATATACATACTCAGTTGTGAACAGTCAAATACGTGCGTAATAAATTTTGTATGAAAATATTATTTTTAGATACGAACATTTTTAAACGATAATCAAATATAAAGTATTTACGTTTACTATGCATTATTTCCCTCAGTGTACGTTATTCGATAAGACATATCAGTGTTGCCATTTTAGCCGGTTGCGATAGCAAATAGCCGGAAAAATTTCGAATTAGCCGGCAGCCGATTTGTTAGCCGTTTTGCAGCAAAAAATTAGCCGTTTTCAGCCGATTTTGCTATTTGCCTTGTTTTCTTCAATTTCATATATGTATATACATATGTTTCCATTTTTGGCTAAGCGACTCAAAATCTGTCAGAAATGGCTACTAGCCTTATCGTGGAAAAAATTTTCATGTCAGGCAGGGTTGTATGAAATTGGGCCCATTTCGCTTACTTTTATTTTAAACGAAGAAGGGATTTTCTTCATAAAATGTCTTAATTTTAAGTGTGAAGTTTTATTCGCAAACTTAGAAAATAAGAAATTGTGTCACTGTTAAGACACTTAAGATGCGTTTGTGTTTGGGTATAGTGCCAACAAATAGAATAGGTATTATATGTAGATATTGTCTTCCCAGATAGCGCATATTCAATTCTGCCTAAATTACAAAACATAATTTTTGCCCACTCCCAAATTTTTTCCGGCTCGAATTTGTAACATCTCTCCAAGAAATAGTCTTTTTACTCGTGATTTATTTAAATAAAACATGTAAAATTTAGTTGAAAGATTTTAGCCGTTTTTAGCCGGTTTTATTTGCCAATTTAGCCGGTTTGTCCAAAAAGTTCTAGCAGCACTGAGACATATACATACATACCCACGGATACATATATGTATACATACGTACATACCTAATTATATCAATTATGAAAAGATATTTTTTTCCCTAAACAGTTTTTTAAGAACAAATTCATAATTCATTAACCAAGCAAAACGGGTCATTAACATATCGTCACCCTTATGCCAGAAGCGTGAATGTGCAAATTTACCAATTTTGAGTTATTGGGTTGATTTGATTAACCTTTGAATATTCTATGTTAAACCAAAATCCAGAATACCCTCCGTACCACCCACGGAAACCAGATATTTTACAAGAGTTAAGCCTCGTACAAAAAACTTTCCAACGTAATTTCCCAAAATTATAATTTTTAAGGCAGTGTCACACGATTGGTATATTTGTACCAAATAAATGGAACGACAACTTTTTATTATTTTTTTTTTTTTGACGAACTTCAATTGAAAATTTTGAACAAACTGTTTATTGTGATTGGGATAAAGAAAAATACTTTTGCAAATACCCAATCGTGTGTAACTGACAAAGGGTAGTGGAGAAATAGCACTTTATTCAGCTAAGAAGCTTTCTACCTTCAAAGAAAGATCAGTAGATAGCACCCTAAATCTCTATTTACTTTCTAAGATATGTCAATTATAGAAAATGCGTAGGTTCGATGGAACCCTGGAAATCAAACACACAGAAACAAACTTTAATCTGATAGAAGCAGTTTATATTTTTTGCGTGAAAAATGCTTCATTCAAAAATCTTCCAACAACAAACAGTCGTAGTGTCAAATAAGTACAAAGATTAATAGTTGTAATCGTAATGGTAATGGTAAGCGTATTGGTAATGTTAAGGGTAATTTTAATGGCAATGGCAATAGTAATGGCAAAGGAGAAGGTAATAGTAATAACTTTTCGGAATTTATTTGCACAGTCGTGTGTCTTCATATTCTCAAAAACAAAACAAAATAGAGCTTTTATCAGCCATTCTGCTTATTTTACACAGACACCTAAGATATTTAAGAGCAACGCCTTAATACAAATACCAAAATAAATTCCCATGTGTGACGACCTAATAACCTACTGGCAACTTGGCAGTAAAAAATATTTACCGGAAAAAATAGTAAACAAAAAATAATCAGCATTGCCAAATCGGCAAAAATTCATAAATTGTTTGGCATGTTGTTAAAAGCAAAAACATAAATGCAAAACTCGTTGCCGCAACTAGAGGAACAAAAATCATTGGAATTTGGTACGCCGCAGCGCTCTTCTCTAAACAAAACTTCATAATTGGTCTGGCATGATTCAAAAAAATTCCCCAAAAATTCACTTAAACATTGAAAACAGCAACAAATAACTTGTAAAGCATAACAAACATATCAAAACATATGTACATGCATCAAATTAGGGATGAGAAATTTCGCAATTCAAAGGCTAAAAGCCAAAAGGCACAAAAAGAATACGAGAGCCAACCCGAAAATTCGATAGATTTCAATTTCAAATGCAGCAATTGACCCAAATCAATGACGATCAATGACCACAGAGACGATAGGTAAGCAAATTGGAGTTTTCTGAGCTGTTGCCAAGAGAGCAGAGGCAGTGAAGTGCGCGCCGAGTGGAGGAGAAAACTTTTTAGTTTTCATTGAAAAATATGAGAAAATGCAAATAACGAATGGCTAAATGCATTTAAATGAAATGTTTCTATGAATGTGTGAATATAGCGGAATGCACGTCTGACTACAGAGAGTTGACTGGAAGTGCGAATTTGCTGCCTCTATTTTTTTATTTTTATTTTTTTCGATTTTGCACAAACGGAGTAATGATTTTCGGTTCACTGAATTTTCCTTTCAGCCATTCATACACATTTTTAGATTACTGTGTTTTGCAGTTTTTATTCCTCTTTTCGTTTTTATTTATGTATGTACATTGATCAGACATTATTGCACTTACCTGCGACAATTTTTTTTTCGTATTGGCAATTTCTTAGACGTGCTGCTCGTTTTCAAATCGATTCGATGCGCTTACATAAGTGTGATAAATGCGATAACTTGGAGAAATACTCTTATTACCCCTTTGCGTTTTCGCTGTACGAACAATCAACTTTTGCACAAGTTGTTTGCGTTGTGTTGACTATTGGCTACAGTTCACATACACATTGCGCAAAAGTAAAAGTTGAGCATAAAACTGTAAAGAAAGAATTGAAAACTGTGAGTGTGTCAATTTGTCAATAGAATAATAATGTTTTGAGGAATTACTTAATGATATATATTCAAGCACATATGTACGTAACTTATAAAATTACAGTTTAAAGTTAGCTTATACTAATGTGGAATATGTTTACAAAAGAAAGTCAAATGGGAGGTAAAGTCCGTTTTTGCCCATTTTCAACAACGTGATAATACACTTGTGGGCTATTGCGCTGGGATAAAAAAAATGGTCGTAAAAATATAAATAATAAAATTATAGTTAAAAAACTAAAAACACGCTTTTACTACAACAAGAACTAAAAAGTATAAAACAATTTATAGATATAGCGATTTCGTTTAAGAAGAATATGAAGTTCCCTAACTTGATTTAATTTAACTTTTTTAAATTGTTTACATATCATCTTAATTGGTACATTATTTGAATTTAAATCGATATTTGCAAAACTATATATTACTGCCCTCACACACCGTGTACAAAGCTAATATAAGTATGCTGCGCTAACGCCATGGAATTATAGCTTTTTTCTCTCAATAACAAGATTTGTTATAACTAGTTTGATGAGTCAGATTAACATAAAGACAAAAGACCATAACTTAAGGCAACACACAGAACTTGCTATTCAAAAGATATTATTCAGCTTTAAAGCGAAATATTTGTATACACCTAAATAGCACATACATGCACTGAACAGTAAAAATGTAGCGGTACATAATTTTAAAAATACAATCTGGTAAAGGAATCCGGGTTTATATATTCTTTTCTAATACATTTGTTTGAGTTGTATTTAATATTAAATCTTTAATTGCTAGTACATAATATGTACCTAGGACATGTATGCATAAAAAAATCAACCAATATTTCAAATCTATAGATATGTGCGGGGAAGTATACAGAGAAGGTTGTTAAATACATTTTATTGCAAAAATTCAAGCACAGCAGAGAGTCGCTGGAAGATGATCCCATGTCCGGACGTAAATATACTGCCGTTACTATTGTTTTTTGGATTTGTGAAGGTATTTCATCGACTATTTTCCTAAAAAACAATAATACGTAGACTATTATGCCAAACAGTTTTGCCAACTCCAAAGGTCCGAAAATCCCATTCTCCTCTGAAAAATGACATGTTTATCCCGTTTTAAAATTGGAAAATGAATATGGAATATTAACGGGTTTTAATAACAACATATAGTATAGTAAGGCAGCCAACCTCAGTTCTGTGGTTTTCACTTTTCTTACATTGCACACAGTATTATGGTTGTCTATACGGATACAAATACAGCCGTAGTACAAATATCTCTGGGACTCGCCCAACCCGTCACAAGCTAGAAGTTTTTTTTTAATTTTCAAACATAATAGTTCCATCATAGCATAAAATGAACTTTAACATTCTATAACCTACATTCGAGAAATATTTTAATATGGTTTTCCTCGGCCCCGGCTCTAGGACAATTTCCGCCGGGGGAGGCCATCATAACCCACAGGAATGTGAAAAGGGTTATAAGGTCTTTTAAATCTTTCAGATCCCCTGGGCTGAGTGGCATTTTCCCAGCGGAACTGCACGAAGCATCTGACGTATTATGCCCCAACGGAACGGTAATCTATAAGGTTTGTCTCAACCTGGGATATAAACCAAAATCATGGACATTGGGGAAGGTCGTCTTCATACCGAAGAGAAATGATACTGGAAACATTCCTTCGGCAAAGAATGGATCCTAAAGGGCTGTCTGACTGCCAAACTCCTACTCGAAAGGCAAATCTTTGGATTCCGCACTCCACAATGTAGTTTACGGTTTTGAGAAATCCTTGGCATACAAGGATCTAACACTAAGTATCCTCCAGAAGCGATCACACCATCTATGCTCCAGATCGGGCTCGATCGATCACTGGTAGACTTTGTCCGCCTTCTCCTCAGTCGGAGAACTATCTATTCGAAGATGGTTGGAGCACACATCACAAGATATGCGAGAAGGGGCACTCCTCAAGGAAGAGTTCACCACTCCTCAGGAATCTTACGGTAAACACCCTACTCATACGCTTACAGGGTGCAACGCTATTGCACACAAATCCTGGGAAACCTGTTGCAGAACGCCTTGAGTATCGTGGAAATCTGGTCTACGTGGGAGTCATCTTGGATAGGAAACTGACCTGGTAAGGCAACGTATAGGAGCGGGCCAAAAAGGCCATTACCGCCCTCTATGCGTGCAAAACGCCTATAGGCAAGAAATGGGGTCTCAAACTCCACATAGTTCACTGGATTTACACACACACACACACAGCAGTGGTACGTCCTATATATTCTACGGCGGAGCAACTTCATTCCGAGTTTCTTTCTAAGGCCGATGCCGCGCAATGAGCTTGCCGTTTGCCTGCGAGCGGCTGAAAATTAAAACAAATGAAATGACGCAATGAACGTAATTTTGTGTATGGCGCCGCTCAGCCGCTCATTGCTTGACCTCGGCCTTACAAGTATAAAAATAGTATTAATTGTACTATCGGACTCAACATCAAAAAAAATATATATATAATAATACATAAAAAATTTCTAATAGCGGTCGACCCTCGGCAGACACTCACAAACCTCCGACTGTATTCTTCCATGAACAAAATTTGCTTCTCATAAAAACAACAAACACCGTTGGGAGTCGGCGTAAAACTGTAGGTCCCTCCCCTTTGTGGGACAACATCAAGGTGCACGCCACAAAACGAAGGAGAAGCTCGGCCAAACGCTAACATATTGTGTAAGAGCCTATCTATTATTATCATTATGAACTCAGTTGTCAAACAACACAATTTTTACTCATAATGCAGTAAATGTTTCTTGAATATTTAGCAAATAAATAAAAATATGAATAAAAATAAAATTTTTCTGAAAGTTTTGTCTATCAACACAATAATTGGCCACCGATGAACCACGGCTCGTAAAACAAAATATGAATAAAAACTATGTGTCCCCTACTTCCTCCCAAAACTTCAAGGCTACCAAAACAAAATAATATAAAAATTACTTACATCATTTGCAGTGTTTACCTGTCGTAACGCTAACAAACGCCTCATTAGGCATCACATAATTACAGCTCCTGAAACAACACATGCAGCCGGATAAGAGTCATAATCTGAAATGGTTCATAAATAGCAGCAATAACCGTAAACTACCACTGCTGCTGAGACATTTTGAAAATTGGCAAAAAAATTCAAAGGGAAATAGTATACATACAAACAAGAGTATGAATGAAGTGAAATGTGCCACAGCTGATATCAGCTGGCTGTTAGTGCGCTCATCGAAAAATCCGCCCATAAAGCGGTTATTGCACTGCCAGTTTTTCACTCATTCCCCGAATTCATAGAAAGCGGAATACGAAAGGAAAGAAATACCATAGGGGTACATATTTATGCAGTTTTACATACTTACATATGTAGCAAAAACAAAAATGGGCGACAACACTTAGCTGACAATATCACACCAATGCGATAATCATAAGAGTATGTACATATAAGCAAAGAGTTTCCTAAAGATTAGGGTGGAACCATGATTCAATAATATTGTATATTGTATTGTAGTATTATTGAATCATGGGGTGAAACCTTTTTTGCACTGCAGTTAAAGACTTCATTATTAAACAATACGGAGTTACATATTCTAAATTGTAATGATAGCAAAAAAATAAAATAAACCAACTTCTGTGGATGCCTTTTCAATTAAAATGTTAAAAGCAGTAAAAGTTAATGTAAACACCACAGAGAAATCCTTGCATAGAAAGGTCCTGCACAGAAAAGGCATATAGCAAAAAGACCTTGTACCTAATCAAGTGCATGGGAGTATATATGTATGTATATGCATACATATGTATGTGTACATAAAAATACAAACTTCCAAGTATTTGCATACGCTACTAATACCAGTACCTCGCCTTCAGCGGAAGATTTATGTATATGCAAAACTATTACATTTAATTTTATGGCAACAAAGGAATAGCCTCAAACAACTGTCTCTTTAGGGCCTAAGTTGGTTTTCTCTTCTCTTCTCTCGGTCCATACGCACTAATGAAATAAAAATAAATTTCATTTTGTCACGTTTTCCTTCCCCCATTCATTGGCGTTCAAAGCAGCGGGAAATAAGACTTAAATCCTGACCCTACCTAAATATATACATAGATAGGTACACTCTCATGTGTGTGTACATATAAATATATGTATGTAATTGTGATAGGATCTACACGACTCTGAACCTTTTTAGCATGCATAGGGTTGCCCGATTTTTCTTGCCCGAAATTAGTACCTTAGACTTTTTCATGCTATATGAATCAGTACTTTTCAGTACACTTTTATTCAAAGGAAAATTATGAATGTAACAGAAAATACTTTAAAACATGTTTGTTATTAACAATATATTGGTATAAAAATAAAATTTAGTGCAAAAAAATCATTTTTATTCACACAACAATTTTATTGAGCTTGAGGCCGTTTTTATTATTACCTTCCTTTTATTAGCTCGGGATGTAACTATGTAATATTGATGCGCCTAAAAGATGCTGCGATTTCTATTCTCAAGTTACATACCTGATGGCAGTACGAATGGCAATTATAATAGGGAGGTTTTAGTTTTTTAAACTATAATTTTATTAATGAAAGAAATGTGAAAAAAGAACATAATTTACGCATGATCAAGTGTAAATAGCAGCGGAATAGCTCCGCTTGATTGCAGTTGGCTTAACATATGAAAAAATTTTAAAAAGCAACAACAGTTTACGTGGCGAGCTTGGCTCAGTGGGTAGACTACTTGCTTTGGAAGCTGGGGTCGCTGTATCGAAATCCAGTGAAGAAGTCTGATGAGGAGATGTGGTGTCTCCAAAATAACTTCTACCAAAATGTAAACTTTTGTTGTTTTTCCAAAAAAGAAGTCATTAAAACGGCCTCAAGCTCAATAAAATTTTAAGGCCATAAATAACCGAAAGAAATGAGTGTTATTCATTTTAACATTTCCACTTTAAGTGTTTAAATTGTCAAAGAATTCTTTACATTTCATTTTAACATTATGTACCTTTAATTAGAAGTTCACTTTCAAAAATTTTAATTAGAAGTCAGTTTCTCCCTTTGCGCTAGGAAGCAAACCTATACTTAAGATCCTGTCAATTGCTTCGTTTGAGTGTGGTATTGAAAAATACAACATTAAATATTTTTTGAAACTGGAAAAGTACAACTACTGTCCTTAGGTTCATTCATATTTTCTCATGGCTTAAATTACTTTTTTCAAATGTGTAAAAACTTTGAAAGGCTAAGAATTTGCTAAAATGTTTATTTATGACATCAAGATATCTTATATGCAAAACCCTTTTGCAATGTCAGTAAATTGAAAAAAAAAATTGTAGGTTGTAGGCAAAACCATTCAATTATTCAAATTTGTTTTTATTAACGTAACGTAACGACTCGGCGATATGCCCCTAAAACGATTGCTCTTTTTGTTGTTGAATTCATTTCTTGCGCATATCAAACATTATCTGAAACATGTCAACTATAATTAAATTATTTTATTCTTACTTTATACAGTATAGTTTAAGGAAGTTTCGGCGTTATGTAAAAACCTTAAAAAATCCTAAAGTATTTTGTTTGTGTAAAATAATATTAGACAAATAAACTTCATTGGATAAAATCGCCGAACACCGTGTACCGAGTACCAAGCGCGGTGGGACTACCCCTATTATAAACATGTATGCTCAGAATTTGAAATTCAGTTCAAATTTTGAAAAATTAGGACATTAGCTTACTGGTTGGAAAATTAATAAAATCTACGAAAGTTGAAAAATCAGTACTTTTGGCAACCGTAAGCACACACGGTTCGCACGAATTTGCCAAGCGCACTTTTACTCGCTTATCCTTGCGCAAACTTTTGAGCCGCTCTTACATTTAATGTGCTGCTTCTCCAACTTAGCAGTAGCGTTGCTTTACTTTGGTATCGCTTTTGTATGGCTTAGCCCTCATTTATTGTACTATTTTTTGTTCTTTTTATTTGCTTCGCTATTGTTTCATAAACTTATTTGCATAAATTCTTGTCTTTCCTTTCACTCTTTCCCCTGATTTTTTTATATTTACTGCTTTCATGCACTACGCACTTATGGTAATGTACGGGATTTTTATGGCTTCTGCCAATATGCGGGAGTTTACCTCAAGATATGCAGATGTGCGTTGAGTGTTGGTTGGGGCTGTATATATGTATGTAGATATAGGTAAATTTCTAAAGGAGCGTTTGAATGTATTTATGTGGATATGTATGTACTTACCTCCATATTTTTTAAGGAATTCGTGAGTACTCAAGCATTAGTAGACGATATGGATTATTAAATATTTACAGCTTATATGGGGCTTATGGTTGTTGATATTTAAAAATTGAAAAGTAAGAAAACTTGTGCTTAGAGGTAACATTTTCCGGCAGATAAGAAAACGCCATTGGTGTCATATCAAAATCGTTCCACTTCACTCAGCTAACTCATTAAAATGTGCTCGAGTCATAGGTAGAGCTGTAAAACTATCGATAGTCATCCCATTCAATGTTTTCGATAGTTTGCATTGAAACTATCTATACTATCGATAGTATCGGATCATTTTAAAATGCATTGACGAAGCTATTTATATAAACTTTTTAGTTTTATTTAGTTATATAGCGTTTTTCAGTAACTTGTCCTTTCTCTGCGATTTTAAAATATTTTAAACCGATAATATAAAAATCTGAAATTCCCAATCGTAGAAAAACAAATCTCTTGCTACCGTAAAGAAAACTGTATGTATTACAAAAAACTTATATCAGTCAACTCCAGCCACGACACAGTATTTTTGAAGTGAAACTTCTTAATCGAGTTCGGAGATGGTTGCGTTAAATATTTAACACCAAGACATAAAATCTGTATCGTGCGTTCGATTTTTAAAAATGAGGTGTCACATGAAAGGCCTTGTCCTTCGGGTGTGCAACATAGCTTTAGTTCCATGAAAGGAGTTGCCACATGTTAGATAAACGAATTCAAAATTTCTCTGCCGCAGAGGGTTGCGTTAAATATTTAACACCAAGTCATAAAATCTGTATCGTTTGTTCGATTTTCAAAAATGAGGTGTCAAATGAAAGAGCTTGATCTGTAGATGTGCAATATAGATTTAGGTGTTTAAAGGGTTGCCATATATACGAAAATCAAATTCAAATTATTTATTAAGTTAAACGAATTATCCCAATATGGGTATCAAAAGAAATGGTTTTGAATAAGTTGTATTTTCTAGCTAAATGTAGGAGGGTTGCCACCTGTTTCAAAAGTAAAATTTAGTTAAA
>NW_023461888.1:19879-22404 GCF_013731165.1 Rhagoletis pomonella
GATGAAGATGAAGATGAAGATGAAGATGAAGATGAAGATGAAGATGATGATGATGATGATGATGATGATGATGATGATGATGATGATGATGAAGATGAAGATGAAGATGAATATAAAAATAAGAAGAATGTTATGATCGACCTGTAATTTTCGCAGGAGATTTCAACGTAAACTTTTCCCTGGCCGAATACATGTATGATGAACTGACAAAATTTGTGAAACAAAAATTTTCATTGGAAATGGTTATTGGTAGATATGTTCCAACAACCAAATTAGCGACTACCATTGATGCAGTTTTTCTAGAAATATTAATAATATTGAAATAAAACTTTTTATATCTTACTTTAGTTACCACAATCTACTAGTTAATATTGTAGATATGCATGTTTTCTCAGCCAAAAATAATAATTAAACTTACCAATTGGTTATAAAAAATAAAAAATTAAGCTCGTTAAAAAAATTAAAATAAATATGTATTTAGTGTATTAGAAAATATGTGCATGTGTATGTATATCCCACATTTCTTTCTTTCTGAAATTCCTCTATTAAATTTCACTTCTTCCGCGCGTAGGGACGACACGCACTGGGTTTTTTTTGTATAGAACTCACTCCAAAATTTACGGAAAAGTCCATATCTTAAGCGTGTGCTACAAGAACTCAAATCATAGTACAAATAGCCGAACTGTACCCCCACTTCTACATGATTATTTATCTATTCAAAGTATCAAAAGGAAATAAAAGAATCCCCAAAATTTTACTAACCCTGGCTTATATCAATACTTTCTTCCATCGACACAGAGTCACTAGTTTATTGCAAATTTCATTATACCCGATTTACATATTTAAGTACTTAAAATCAATTCTGGTTCATTCTCTTTTTAACCGACTTCCAAAAAAGGAGGAGGTTATCAGTTCGTCGGAATATTTTTTTAATTTTTTTTTTTTTATGTATGTTACCGCATAACTTTGGACCACGTCAACCGATTTCGATAATTCTTTTTGTAACGGAAAGGTAGTGTCTCAGAGGTGGTCCCATACTAATCATACGATCATTGAATCATGAAATATATAGATACAGTGAAACCTCTCCTAACGGACACCTCTATTAGACGGACACCTCCCTTGGGCGGACATTTTTCCCTATACCAAGTTTTAAGTATAAATTTCGGAACAAATTACTCTCTCTTAAGCGGACACTCTCTTGGCCGGACGCGGACAGTTATTTTGCATAAAATTTACACAAAAACTCTATTGGGCGGACGCGAACCTCTTATCAACGGACATTCAGATATCTTTTCATAACAAATCAAACAAAAACCTCCGTTGACGTGAACTCCTCATAGGCGGACTACTAAATGGAAAAAGGGGACTTCCCGCACAAAATGTGATTGTTATGCACACATTTAGTTTGGTTTGCGCAGTGGTTTAGGTTCGTTATTTGAATTGTCAGAAACCCTTGGAGACTGATAAAAACATGAAAACTATTGATGAAAAAGGTACTGACACTGAAAAAAATTAAAAAATAAAACTTACGTCAATCGACAATTTCCCAGTTTTTTATGTAATGAATCTATGATTTTATGTATTTTTATTTTGTTATTACTGAATACGTACTTACGCACATAAATGAAATGTGCACTTTTGAAAAAATACATGCACATTTTTGTTTGAACGATGTCATATCAATATCTTTTGTTCAAATAAGAAATAGTGACTATTCAATTAATTAAAACATTAAAAAGTTCTAAAATAGGCTTCCCCTCCATTAAGCGGACACCTCTCTTAGGCGGACAAAAAATGACTGACGGTGAGTGTCCGCCCAAGGGAGGTTTCACTGTATATATATTTTTTTTTAAGTCGGTTTTTTTTTGCTAAAAATTACCTGTATTTTTTCTATTTGCTTTTACATGCCTCAATTTTGTTGAATTCAAGTTTTTGCTTTTTTAAATGGGAAACAACTAGTGATGGGCGAAGTAGCGATTTTTCAGTATCAGTGAAAAGAGTGATTGGATTTTTAAAAACTTCATTTATTCGCCCAAAAATCGCAATATTTCACTTTTTTTTTAATTTGCAGCCATCTGTACTCGTTGATACAAATGTTTAAATACAAAACTGAAACGCAAATAACGCCATCAAACAACTCAAACGGCGTACTTGAAAATGTCCATTTAAAACTACCGTGGAACGGTAAGGAAAAAACGTAATATACATAGGAGCATATTCACAATGAATTATTAAAAATTGTGAGATCACCATTTCTACCATGATAGCGCAAAATCACCATTCGCAACTTCTGTCGACTAGCTATTGCCAGATGTGATTTTCATTCACAGCGAAGTATCATGCGAGTAGAAAAATTCCCAAACACTGATGTTGTGGCCTGGCAGTTGCAGTCACTACATGGATTTTTAAATCACAGTGATAAAATCGCCGGTAGTGAAATATCGCTCATCACTAGAAACAACGAAAATGTCAAAAGCAAAGCAAGATACTTGAAACCACTTGACGGTACAGACACATATGCA
>NW_023461889.1:0-22398 GCF_013731165.1 Rhagoletis pomonella
CACCATCGCCAGCGCGCAGCCATCGTCCCCACCAACACCGACGACGCCAGCTCTGCTGGCATGCCATCAACGCCAACACAGCGCGATTTTCGGAAACAACTAAAAATATTCACAATCAGTGTATTTTCGGACCAACAGGCAGGCGCGCTGCCATAATATCGAGGCGATTGGATGCGGGTGGCGTGAACGGCACGAACGGCGCGGACTTCGCGGCACAGGCTGGCGTACGCGTCGAAAAAAGCGATTTATTTAATTTATTTTTATTTCTTATTTCAGCCTCCGAGTTTGGCTGCTTACGCCCGTTGCCGTTGCATGTGACCAACGGAATCCACTTACATATTTTGCGATGGCTGAGTTGTTGACGCGCCGTTGCCGCCGCGACTCTGGCGCTCAATGTTGTTGGCAAGAGCACACGCTCATGAGGATGCGTTTGTGTATTAGTGAAATATATATGTACGTATGTATGTGCATATATGTATGCATGCGATGATGAGGCCTTGTGGACCTGCTGCGATTGTTTTTTTTTTGTGTTTGCCACAAAGGGGGGAGTTGGATGCATCATCTATCGAAAGCATTAACATAAAGTGGAATTTGTAATTCTAATTTAGTAAGGTTCGTACTTTTTTGTTGGCTTAATCTCATAGAATTCAAATGCTGTTATTGATGTTGCCCCCAAGTCTACGAAGGTTGCACTCTGCACCTTCTTAGACATCGAGAGAACTTCTGATTATTTTTATATAAATCCAACAAGGCCAAGACGTCTCTATTATGAGCTGGATCAATAGAAATTACGATATTACATAATCCTTCATAATTGGGCCATAAGAGGATGCGAACAAGAAGGCGTTTTTCCTCCCTTACTGAATCTTGTGATGGACTGCCTTTTAACCAAATTAAAGGAGTATGTTTACGATGCCGTAGGCTCAGACCACCTGGAAATTACTGTTATAAGTGCAGCTCTGCACTGTTGGCATCAAATTGGTGTGCCATCGAGAGCCTCAGCACAAACTCGCAAAAAGTTGTTCTTGTATAGTTCAAAGTAGGTAACAAGTAGCGAGAGTTCTTTAGAGTAGGATCCGCTTCCATCTTTATTATCGAGCTTCTGTCTGGAATTCTGGTAGAAAATCTATTTTCGAAGCAGAAATGTGGACTAGTGTAATCCAGCTAATGTGCGATTGTGATTGTGATTCTAAGGTGTCTCCATGTATAAGCTGAATTCAATCTAATTGCGTAGCAGCTGGCCTGTTATCTACCGTAAAGATCGGTAGAAAGAAGATTCAATACAGTCTCCAGAGCTTTACTGGAAGTCGAGGGCAGGGCACGCGTGATTACCAATTTGTACCCGGTCCAATGCGCCTCTGTAAGTGGACTTTTCTAGAGCCGGCCACCATACGGTTCTAGAGTAGGGGGAGGACAACTCCTCCTTTGGGGGTACTTCCCGTTGCGTAGCTGTTTATGGACGCACCTCCCAACTCTGATGAGATAGTTCTTCTTTCAAGGAGAAGCCTCATGAGCCCTTAAACGGCCTCTGGAAGAATATTATTAAAGGCGTTCTCTATGTCAAGAAAGATACCCGAAGTAAGTTCCTTAAAGGCCAGTCCTTTTTCAATTTTGGACACAATTTCGTGTAGCGCATTGTCCACGGATTTGTCCTTAGAACACGCATGTTAACACTCCGCCACGTCCTCAGATGAAATGCGCTGTATGATATGAGCGCCAAGAAGTTTTTCTAAAGTTTTAAGAAGAAAGGATACTTGGCTTATTGGCCTGATGTCATTGGGTTTGACGTGAGAGACCCTTCCATCTTTCGGTATGAAGATAATCCTAGCCTTGGTATGCCTTGAAGATGCCAGCAAGCAGTGGGCATAAAAAGTCGTCCGCCTGCCATTTAAAATAGGATGACCGCCTCCCTGGGGTGTTTTAAAATCTTCAGCAGCGTGAGTGATTAGAGGTGAATACTACCACTTTGTAGGACCTGGGTTGGATCCCTGTTCCCAGCAACATTCAAGAAAAAAAAAAGTTTTTTTCCAACAGCGGTCGCCCCTCGCAAGGCAATGGCTACCAAGCCGGAAGTAAAGCTAAAGTAAACTCGTCAGAGCTTGCATGAATTCATACATAGGTACATACATACATACATACAGGTGCATATATAGGGCACGGCAAAACAAAATTGTAAAAAGCTCATTACAGCATAATTAACATAATTCGAATGGCCTTCACACAATTTCCAAACACCGTGACACATCAGCCTGTTGCGTAAAGCAATACTCATTTCCCCACCCGCGTAGCCACCAATCCACCCATCATATACATATACATACATATATGTACACATATGTAATACAAATAACGCACTGACTACGAACGATCAGCGCTAAACGAACGATGGGGGGGCAGCACAATCACCTGCGAGTATCTATGTACAATTATTCAATGGAACAGGCACACTAGCACTTGCTGTAGTTATAACTACCTACATATATGTATGTATGCATACATACGTACCCTGCTGGAAATTTATCTAACTATAAGTTAACTTAAAGCTGATTAGGAAGGAACTAAAGGTCAATATTATCTCTATATTTTCTTTGAGGAAAGCTTACTATATTTTTATGGCGATGGCTGCGAAATAGTCAAGGGTGGTTACCTCTGCATTAGATGTCAACTAACTTGTAACTGACTACTTTTGGACATACAATATCAATAAGAAAAAACAAAAATTTGTATTTCATTTGTTTACTTGTTATTTTGTTTACTTTATTTTATTAACCAACTTTAAAAAGGAGGAGGTTATCAATTTGTATGTACATATGTTACCGCATAACCTTGGACCATGTTAAGCGATTTCTATGCTTCGTTTTTTAAAGGAAAGGTGGCCCCGTACTAATTTGGTTTAGAACCGATCATTGGATCATGAAGAAATTAACGGTACTCTTAAACTTTTGTATTAGAATAGAAGTCGGTACTATTTTTTGCTAATAAATTACTTACTGCATTACATATTTGTTTACACATATTTTGCTGTAGGTGATCCCATATTCGAGCTCTGTCAGAAATACATAACTTCAAAATGATAATATAAAATTTCGATCTTCCTTTTATTTGTCCTGAATTCGAAAAAGTATTTGTGAAGTGCAGAAAAAAAGTGTATTCAAAGTAAAAATTTTATGAGGATATTTAAATATAATAGAATAGGATTTCAACTAGTTTCAAGTTAACGTTTTATAGCTAACTACAATTTTTATATATTTTATAGAAATCAAACAAAAAAGCTAACTGCAAGTGGGTCATTTTCTATCAATTGATAATTCTTTTCCTGCAGGGTATATGCATATGTATGTATTAAGAGATACATTTGTAACGTCGCACAGCCCATGAGGCCTGGTGGGCTAACCTTTGAGAACGGCGAAGAAAAAAAGTATTTTAAAAAATAGAATAATATCAAGAAGAAGATAAAATAGAAGCGGCGAGTTAATAAACTGCAGTCGGGGGCAAACAATGTATGGGGCTAATTCAAATACTTTTGTACGCAAACGAGCTGGTAGGCATCAAAGTTATAGACAGAGCCACAGCCATAGCCACACGCGTTCACGGCCCTGCCGAAGCAACCAGATGAAATATGCATACATATGCACATACATACATACATATGGACATAATAAGCTCAGAACGAGACTACTAATAAAATTTTATGAGAGAAAAGTCGCGTGAGCAAATGTCTACTACCTACTTGAGTTTTTGGCAGATCGGCGATCAGTTGTTATTTTTGGCATTTTTCGCTCTGTTGTGAGTGTTCTTTAGAGAATTGTCTAAGAGTATTAAGATAATTAGCGAACTTGAGTGCAATTATGAGGAGTAAAAAGGCAGAAAAGAGTAACATGATTTGAGTGGACATACATATACATACATACTTATGCAAGTACGTTACTGTACACATGTTTGTATGTATGGTGCATGGCAAAAGAATGGAAGGTCAAAAACAAATTCCATAAAACTTATTCAAAAATATATGAAACAAGTAATTTTTAAGTAAAAAAAAAAACCGACTTCAAGTCTCATACACAAATTGAAGAGTACCGTTAATTTTTTCATGATCCAATGATCAGATCTAAACCAAAATTAGTATGGGACCACTTCTGAGGTACCACATTTCCTTTAAAAAACGAATTATTGGATTCGGCTAACGTAGTCCAAAGTTAAGCGGTAACATACATAAAAAAAATATTACGACGAATTGATAACCTCCTCTTTTATGAAGTCGTTTAAAGTATGTAATAGAGATATACAAAAAAAAACTATAGATCTCTTTCGTAAATGATTTCGTTTTGATGCTCAAGCAATTTACAAAAACTCGAAGGCCAATCGTTAGCGGAGGGTACTTTCATAAAACTCGTCCACGTCAAATCGGACATTATACTCCGATTAGTTATTAGACATACAGAAATCATGTTCCCAAACCATCCGGGATGAGATAAAACCATTTTCACCGAGCTTTAAGAAGCCTCTGACAATTTATTTACATGGCTATAGCGCTAGTCTTGACTCGGCCTACATTTCCAACGAATGAAGTGCTCTTCATTCCAAAAGGCAGCCGTTCCTGCCAGCGGAAACGCAATGATTTTCGACCATCAATCTTACGCTGCTTTTTCCAAAAGCGCTAGAAAGATTGCTCAATAAGTACATCTGTCCAGATGAAGACCCCATTAAGCTATCAAAGTATCAGCATACGCTATGAACACAGCGCTCCGCCATATAGTCGCTCAAATCAATAAAGTTCTATTCTTCAAGAAACTTGCCTTAGACGGGTCTCTAGGCCTTGAAAGTGCCTTCAATAACGTTCACTAATTTCAACTCCCCTCCATGGTCATGAAGAAAGTTCTAAGAATGCTATTACATATTACCGTATACGCCTGAAAGTCCGCCATAGGTAAAGGATGGAGACGCAAATTAAAGACAGTACACTGCGTTGAGAAAATAGCTTTGTAACTATAACCAAGCCATATGTTTCATTAACGTTAGTGCGAAGGGCGGCGAGCATGCTTATTTCGGTATCGCTGCACTCTCACCATCTAGAGCCCATGATACTCTCCTTAATCAGACAAAATGACAATGGTTGCACCATCATTCAAAAATTCTGCTCAAAAACTGTTAAGCGTCTACTTATTAGCCTATTACCATTGCTATCATTTCGGCAAACGGATTTCTTCAGATAAGGAATGTTCGAAAACGGCCCTTCAAGCTCCGCTTCGTTGTAAATTGACAGCTTTATCCTCCTCGGTCCTCGCGTGTAGCACGCTGGACACTTTTTAAATGGACATATAATAAAAAATTTTAAATTTATTTCAATTCGATCCAACTTTATAGCCAGCTGGACATCTTAAGTTTACAATTGAATTGTTTTTTTTTTTGCGTTTGTGGCAATACTGTCGTAATACGATCCAAGAAGTGAACAGTTATTTGAAAAAACGTGTGGTCCTTGTGAATGTAATTTCAAATTAATATTTTCGCTATATTTCTTCAAATAAAATTTAATATTTTATTAAATTCAATCGAAAAATACTTGTTCTTTAAGGTAAATAAAAAATCTTTTAAATAAGTTTATTAAAATTCGGATATGAATACTGTTTCTTAAATGTTCAGTGGGCTGGACATTTGGTAGCTATCATGTCGAAAAAACGTTTTACGGAAGAAGAGGTGATGGAGATGCTCATGGACAGTGATTTTGAAGGTTTGTCCGACGATGAAGACTTGGAACTCGTTCCTAATTGTTCGAATGTGGCTTCTTCAAGTGATTCCGATTCTGACTACAATGCAGAATCTGATAATGAAGAAGAAAATATTGCTGAACAAGAGTTGGTTGATGCAAATGAAAGCCCCTCAAATCTTCAAAATAAAAAACCGCTTAAACGGCTAGCCAAAGAATTTGTCGTGGGTAATACTCCCGCTGCCGACGAGGCATGGAACGCAGAAGATAGATTTGAGTGGACACCTTTCCAATATTTCTCGGAGTATTTTGACGACGATTTTTGGCGCGAAATTTCACAACAAAGTAATACGTACGCTCTAGAAAACGTCTAAAATTTGTATTCAAACTATAATGAGTACAAGAAACTATCTGGGGCCCACATACTTGCTGGTTGCATGAAACTTCCGCGCGTAAGGATGTACTGCCGACCTGCTATTAATGTTCCAGCCATTACACAGATACCAAGTGATAGATTTTTTAAATTAAGAAATTATATGCATTTTGTCGACAACTTAAGAGCTACACCACAAGAAAAAGAAAACAACAAATTGTGGAAAGTTGAACCAATAATAAAAGCCGTTTTGAAAAAATGTCAATTGCTACCAAAGCCAGCAAAACTGAGCATCGATGAACAAATGATTCCATTCTCTGGTACCACGCAATTGAAACAATATGTTAAGGGGAAACCCTGTCCTGTTGGTTTGAAAAATCTTGCAACCACGATTTAGGTATCGGAGGAACAGTAGTGCAAAGACTTGCAGAAAATATTAGTAAAGGCAGCGAAATATTTATTGACCGATATTTTACTTCGATAAAACTACTAGAGTTTTTGCTGGAAAATGGAATATATGCTACGGGCACGATTCAACAAAACCGAATCCCCAAAGAACTGCGAACAAAACTTTCAACCGACCATGATCTTCTAAAAAGAGGCAGAGGTACCTTCAATGAATTTGTGAGAGAAGATGAGAAACTAGCAATTGTAAAATGGATGGACAGTCGTTCGGTTCTAATGGCGGCCACGTCGACTGGAGCACGACCACTTATATCTGTTCGTCGATGGGATAAGAAAGCCAAAAATTACATAAATGTCAATTGTCCCCGTATTCGTAGCAAGTTACAACACGTCAATGGGAGGCGTAGATCTTGCGGACAGGTTGATATCCTATTACCGTATTAACATCAGAACAAAGAAGTGGCCCACACGAGTTTTTTGGCATATGGTTGATCTCGCACTGTGTAATTCCTGGGTTCTTTATAAAAAAGACAAATTTTCCTGTGGTGCAAGGAGGTGCGAGTTGATGGACCTATTAGATTTTAAGATGTACGTAGGAGAATGTTTGTCCGCATGTGCTGGTAAAAGAAGGCTAAGTGACATCGAAATCGAAGACGATGTCTCAACAAAAAGAGTTAGGTCCATACAGCCCCTACCCCCAAAAGATGTGAGAAGGACTGAAAATAGACACTTACCCATCTGTGGTGTCCAGGATAAAAACAAATTTATGAGATGCCGTAAAGAAGGATGTAACCAAAAAACCAGATTCAAATGCGTTTCTTGTAATGTGTTTTTGTGCATTGCCAGCGATAGACACTGTTTTATGGAATTCCCTTCGTAAGAAATTAGTACTAAGTTAACCGTTTATTGAAATTAACTGAATGTTTTAAAATACTCTTAATTTAAAAATTAGTTGCTTTTTCGTTGGCATACGATCCAAATGTCCAGCTGGCTGCACCTGCCAGTGCTAAGAATCCTTATATGCTACAATAAAAAAAAAATGGGTTTTCTAATTATTTGGGAAGAATATAACGCAAAAACATGATTTTTTTTTTAGTTTTTCAATTATTTTAGTCTCGGGACTGAGGAGGCTAGGCTAATTCATAAAGCGGGAAGTGATGTACATATAATTACGAGGGCTGTCAGTAAAGCTAAGATTCCGTTTGCTTTATCTTTATGGCTTGTTTCAGATATGAAGAAAATTCCGCTATGATTGATTGAAACAAATCTTGTTCCGCAGGCGGTAAGGCTTAATAACTTTTTTTTTATAATAGCTCAACACATCTGGCCAAGACTGGACAAGGACAAAGAGGTACAGGGCTACTTGTGGGGTCAACATTGGCCATTGGTAAGTCCGAAATACAATTTCCCTTCGCACAAAAAAGTTTTGAGCACTGCTCGAATTCAGTACTTCCCCCAATTTTTGTTGGCCTCCAAATGGCACTCGTTACCTGCTCGAATACTCGTAAGTCACCGTAACTTGGAAATGAATCACCCGAAAAAAGCACAACTGTTAACAGAAAACCCATTGCATAGAGTGCGCTCAAAGCACGGAAAATAAATTACTCAAACGCGCGCAGCACTCAAATTATTTCGCTGCCCGTTAGTGCCTCTTCGGCGCTCGATTGAGTCTGCTTCTACGCTCACAGCCGCAGTTGTACGTCACTCACATAGTCGGCACACAATCAATGACTTGTTTGCCTGTTCGTATCTAAAAACAACACACCGCAACAGCCATCAGAACCTCCAAAAAAATACGTGCCGCCTTCGCCGCCACCGCAGCCACGTCATAACGCCCCTGCACGCCGTTGATCTTCGCTCACCCACTCTACGTTGGCATACAATTCGCGCATCCGGCAGGCAGCCAAGCAAGCAGACAGACAGACGGACGGACACACGTTCCGTTCCGTTGGTCGATCGTATATTTGGTCGTGTGGCTGCGCTTGCCTTAGCACCAGGGTTGCCACTGACGAAAAAAAATATTTACCATCCACTTAAAAAAAATCTACCAAATCTGGGAAATATCTACCAATAACTTTTTGTAATTATTTTAATAAAAACTATAGTTTAGTTATTTTTTTATTTATTTGAATTAAAACTATTTTTTTTAGTTATTTCAATAAGAATTAAAATTGTTTTCAAGAACTTTTTATTTAACTAGTTATACGGTATTTGAGTCATAATATTGTCATATTCTAAGTTTCATTCAACCAAAAGCGGAAGTGATGAAAATAAAGGCAACAATGAAACTTTATTATTTGAAAAGTTCAACTCGAGGTTTTATAGACAAATACAGTGACTCAAAAAAAATTATTTTTTTTTTTTAATATTCGCAATATTTTTCGAGTAAATTTTTTTATTACTTTCACTAAATCCATAAAAATCGAGGATTCAAACTATATACAACATATAGAAAAATTCCAAAAATTTTCGTCTAAATTTCGAATTGTTTACTCTGAATTTTTAGAACAATTTAAGGTATGGAGTTTTAAAGCAAATACTATTTGAGTATAGCCAACAATGTGCTGCTTAAAATTCCCGTTGATTATTTTTTTTTTTTTTCCATTGACAGAAAATGGCGTTGATTTAATGTTTTTTGCGAACAATAATAGTGCGTAATTACATACCTGTCAATTTTTTTTTTATATTTAAATAATCATTTAAAATATTTAGGCAATCAAAAGCAGATTCCAGTAAAATTAGTTTTGAATAGAGCGCGATATGTTCGCCTTATATCGATATACATTTATACGTATGTAATTATATAAAAAGTATGCAAACAAATTTATAATGTATTTAAAGATAACTACGAAAAATAAATCGGGAACGGAATGTTCATCAAAAATCTACCAAAATGAAAAAAAATTTACCTTTTTACCAACCCAAATTTTTTCTACCAATTTTGGTAACAATTTACCAAAGTGGCAACCCTGCTTAGCACCTCCGTCGTGCGGTCGTGCCTCACCTCTGATCTCTGCGCCGCTGACGCCGAACTTTACCTGTTTGCAGTGCGCCACCGCATAGCCATTCGAACGTCGCCTGCGCCCTCGCCTTTGCCATTACCGTAGATCCCCGGCACATCGCTGCGGCACAGTGATTTAGCCAACGAACCTGTCGATCAAGCGTCAGTCGTTCGCTGAGTGCCAAACGATAAACATCAAACATCGCGTCGACCACCACTACCAACCGCCTCGCTGACGTTGTAATCAGCTCCTAAAAATTCCGCAACACAGATACGAAGCACACAAATAGAACCCAAACGCGCAGCGAAAATACCCAGCAACCGAATCAACGCGCGCAGGCAGCGAACAGCAGGCAAACCAAGCAAGCAACAATCAGCCAGCAGAGGTAGCAATCGATCGACTCTGGGCCGAACGACCAGTTGACGAGTCTTTTAATCGCGGTGCCACTAGAACATTGAGTTCATTTGCTGAACGAACGTCGAAGTGAGCAGAAGACTTGGTCGGAAGTAGCGCACGCGTTTAAGTCTATAAAAGTCAAAAGAAAATTACGTTGCGAGTGAACGGAAGACATTATCGAACGGAAAAACCTCGTATTAAACGAAAGTGAATTAAGCTCGAGCTCGCTTAAAAAAAAATATAAAATAAAGTGGTGAAAAATATCAGAGAAAACAAAAAATAAAAAGACGTGAACTTCTAAAGAAGAAAGTGAAAATAAAATTTGCAGAACATCAGAACATTCAATTAATTGTAAATGTGTATGCTATAAATAAATATATGTAAATGCACAACTGAACAAAGAAACTTAAAATAAAAACACTGAAAAGCTTTAAAAATTCGTGAAAAATAAATTGCGTTTTGTGATTTTTACAATTAAAATGGTAACTGGAGTAGCTGACCCAAGCATGACAGCCAACGTTATTGGAGCTCCGGTTGCGCCAACGCTCAAAGATGCACCAACCGTCAAAAGCGATCGTCGGGTAAGTTGTTCAAAAACAAATATTACAAACAAAGCCATCCATCATCTGGCCAATGAAAAATTAAGCTGTTGCGCATTTTAACAAACTTTGCGAAATTTCGTTACTCGCTGCCTTACACCCACCTGCCACCACTCACTGGACACTGGTCATTGCTTGCCATTTCAGGCAAGCGATGCTTCGACAACACCATTTGTCCCCCACTCACACGCTGCACGCACGCACGCCACGCCACGCTCCATTGAAATTGCCCACACTCGAGTGTCTGTTATGTCTATATGTAGCGCTAGTTTGCCCCAAATCCAAATCCGGCGCGCGGCCTACAACCACGCTATGTTACCGTTGCGACTTAAACGGCGCGACGTGCATGGTTGTGGCTTTTTACGATTTCATTCACAATACGCCAGCTGTTGGCTGTTATTGTTGTCGCGTCGACTTTTTGTGGTGACGACTGTTTGCATTTGGCGTGAGCGATTGGTTGGTTGGTGCGCGTTGTTCCCAGTTTTGGGAAAGCCAAGTGCCACCAGCCACCAGCAACTGACTCGTGAAGCTCAGTCAACGCTGCTGCGCCGTGTAAGGCATCCAAAGCATCCAACGCAAACAAAGCCTACGGTGCTCGCACAAAATTGGCTTGTGGCGGACGCCAACTGCTAACTACTTTTCCTACGCGCTTTAGCCGACGATTGGGCCGCTCATTCATCCCATAACGGCTGCAGCGCAACGTAATTGGAACATTTTGATGACTTCACTTGTGATGACGCGGTACGGTGCGCCCGCCCGTGCGCTGAATTAATTGCCGTCTTGGAATTTGTTGACTTTTTTTGGACAGTTGTCTTGTGTGGCTCTAGTGGCTGCAGCGGACGCCGACTCCTACCATTTGGTAGGTTGGCTAAAGTCTGCCGCGTGTGTGTGGGGGAAAATTCGCCGCCGATTTGGCGCACGCAAAGCAAACAATTTAATAGTGGCAGAATTTCGAGGAATATTAGTCACTGAATCACACAAGGCAACAAAATCAAGAAAAGTGCTCGAACGGATCTGTTAACAATTTTTCTTGGACTAAAACTTGCTTGGACTAAAAACTTTCAAACCCAGTTATTTGCTAAGCAACTCTAAGTTTAAAAATGGATTTAAAAAGAAGAAATTCCAAGTAGGAGTAAAAAAAGTGGAACTTCACAATTTCTTTAAAAAAATTCTTTACATTTTCACTGTTCTCGGTAACTTTAACATTTCTAAAAAAAAGTGAAAATACTTTTAATTTTAAATTAATATTAATGTCTGAAACTGCCTGTCTGAAACAAAAATTGTTCACCCCCCCCAAGCCTTTTAAAGAACGTTCTTTATAATTTAGTTGAGAATTTCGGAGTGTTGAAAAATTTCGAGCGTAATTTCATTGCAAACAACTAACACAATTCGCTTTCTCAAGCGACCTTGTAGGCATTAGGCTTGTTTGCCTAGTGGTCATACAAATGACTTAACGACGTCGCATGCCTGAACGTGTGCGTATTTTTAGTATTTTCAAACAATTCGGCGCTATTTTCGACCATTTCTCGAATTGGTCAGCCTCACATATGGCGGTGCGCCGCCACACAATTCGAGTCTACAATAACAACTCGCCGTTTGCCGCAATGCTTTCATTAAACCACTACAAATTTCTTTTATTATTGTTGTTTGCGCGTTTTTGGCACTTAATGACACTTATCGCCACCACCAACCGACCAACCGACCGACCGGTCGTTAACCAGGTGTCGGAGGGGTGATGGCGTTGGTGTTTGCGGTGGCGACGCGCCAATACGCTAAGAATTTCATTACGGACGTGCAGGCGGTTTATTTTTAGTCGCCAACACACTCATTCCACTTAAAATAACGCACGCGATTGTCGGCACCTCAGCGCTTCACCGCCGCACCGCTGCTTGTTGGCCAAGTGCCATAATTGCTTGTATATCCAATTGAGGCGCGAGCGTGCGCCGCCGTCAATGGCATTAATGGCACACAGCGCTGCCGCAGCTTTACAGCCATATGCCAAAACGACCGCGGGCGAGCACTCGCGGTGGAGGTGATTTCAATAGCGACGACGCTGAGGGCCATTCTACGTTGCATTGTCCCCGCGCAGTGGGCGATAGGCGGCTGTGTGCGCTCATCGATCTATTTTGGGTTTGGAAAGTGCATCGCATTCAAACTGCAAATCAGCAATAAGCTCTGAATCAGCAGCCTCCACAGAAGTAATAAAAATTTTGTTTTTGCTCTGTTTCTTGCAGTCAAATAAACCAATTATGGAAAAACGCCGACGCGCTCGCATCAACAATTGCCTAAATGAGCTGAAAACACTGATTCTGGACGCGACCAAAAAAGACGTAAGTATACTTTAAAAAACACCTACTAGTATAACTTCGACTGCCATTTCATTATTTTCACTGCGATACTTTGCACTCTTCCACAACATCCTCCCCCAACCACCTTTGCTGAAATTGATTTTAAAGCATTGCTTCCGTTTTTTTCTTGCTTATCTGCAGCCCGCGCGTCACTCAAAACTAGAGAAAGCTGACATTCTGGAGAAGACTGTGAAGCATCTGCAAGAACTGCAGCGCCAACAGGCGGCTATGCAGCAAGCCGCCGACCCCAAGGTCATCAATAAATTCAAGGCCGGTTTCGCTGATTGTGCCAACGAGGTCAGCCGTTTCCCTGGTCTGGATCCCGCAGTGAAACGTCGCCTGCTTCAGCACCTCAGCAACTGCATTAACGGCGTTAAGTCCGAGCTGCACCAGCACCAGCGGCAAATGGCAAGCGCTCCATCCCAGATGCTGCCCTCACCACCCAGCTCGCCGGAACAGGATCAGCACCATCTGCAGCATCAACATGTCGCTGCTGCTGCCACCGCTGGCAATCCCTTCCTATTGGGCGCGCAGTTGCAGCACACAATGAACGGCTATTTCCTGCCCAATGGCCTGCAAGTGATCCCCACCAAACTTCCCAATGGCAACATAGCGCTGGTGTTGCCGCAACATCAGCAGCACCACCACCAACAGCAGGCGCAGCAGCACACAACAACACATATGCAGCACCAACAGTTGAGCGCAGCTCAAGCTGCCGCTGCCGCCGCTCTAATGACCATGCCCACCCGCACCGCCTCCACCAGCTCTGCCTCTTCGCACAGCTCATCCGTTTATGAGCGCACCATCTGTTCGCCGGCCAACAGTGTGACGCACTACGCACCCCCCAGCCCCGCCAACTCGTACGAGGCCATGGACTGCAAACCCTCAGTCATTCAACATGCGCCAACGCTTTCCCAACAACAACAACATCTGCAGCAGCAGCAGCAGCAGCAACAGCAACAGCAAAACCAGCAACCGCTCTCGCTGGTAATCAAGAAGGACATTAAAGTGGAGGATGAACAGCCTTGGCGGCCGTGGTGAAGAGGCTGGCGCCAACCGCGCGCGCGCACCCACCGAAAGAACTGGTCAACACCCCCTTTCATAGAAACGAGGGGCAGACGTGATGAATACCAAAGCTAGGAGAGCTGACAATAGCTGGCGGCGAGGCGGTTGCGTTCGCCAGCAGATGGTGGCAGTGGAATGCATTGGGATGTCTGGCGTAAAGTCAACGGCACCCACAAAGTTTATTCGGACTCATTTCGCGCACTTGCCTTAGTGTAAATGACGTTGAAGTTGAAAATATCCGCATCCGTTGGCAGATCGCGCGCGCCACCTCAGCTTCGACCATCACACAGGCAGCAAAGCAGCCACTGGGTGTGACGCACGCATTCCGCCGGCTGAGCACACGCCGATATGCATCCAGAAATACCAACATCGGAATGATTCAAGCACGAAAGCATTGGCAAACATTGATCGACAGCACTTAAGTGACTTAAGTAACCACTACCTCAGCAATACAGGGGCGAATTTGCGGTTTGTCGCGCCTCAGGGGCGCTTCATTTGAATTTCTCAGCTATCTCATTGGAGTATTACAATTAGAATAACTAATATTGACGTATCGTCGGTGTATTTAGTCATTAATTATTTATAATTTCAAATGAAAAATGCAAATGATTTATGGTTTGCAATACACATTGCTTCATTTATTAGCAATTTTATTTTTTCCATTTTCCAATTTAATTGTACATGTTCGTTATATACATACATTGTGCGCGAACCATACCATGAATACCATACCAATATTTGTGTGGACGCCTATTTATGTATAAATAGTGCAAGTATGTATTTAGAATTGCAGAATAACAACAACAACAGATGTTAAAAAAAAACAATCGAAAACAATAAAATCTTTGAGGTCTTCCCAATTTGTAGAGTATGTAACTTGTACTTGTGTAGGTACTTATTTACATACATGCATATGTTAATATATTTAAATATTTAATATGTATACATACATATGTAATAATTTTTTAGTCATAAAATTAGAAATAATTATTTATCTAGTTTTTAAAATTTAAAACTTTCCAAAAATGAAAAAATACCAGCAAGAAAACAAAACACAAAATAATAAAATGCAAAATTATTAACGGTAACGTAACATATTTCAGGCATTTTAATTTGGTAAACGAAAATCTCGTCGATAGTTATATACAAGTAACGGGTAAGTAGAAACCAAAATGGTCAGCAATATTTAGTAGTTAGTATAGGCAATTTAGAGTCGAAAATTGATGACCCGTCGATTTTTAATTATGGTCAATTAGATTGTGGAATAGCCATTTCCGTACCTCAATTAAAATATGGCCAAGCGATAGTTGGCATTACCCAAAAATTTAATTTAACAATTTAAAAATATTCAAAAGTTTAGTCACGCGATCTGTGTGCCTAATTTCATCTAAATCCGTCCGAAAAGCCTCGCATGGTTTGGTTTCTCTAGCTGCTTAATTTTAACAAAGGGGCCCTTGCCCATAATCACATCACCAAGTGTCGGAGAAGATCAAAAGTGGAAAATAGTAAGCAGACGGGCTTGGAAAAAAGGGTACTTGGAAAAAGTTGGGCCCGTCTCTCGCTTTCTGCAGTCTCAAGATTAGGCAGTTATTCTTAAGAGAAGCACGTACAAATTGGGAACACCCGAGCTCTTTTGGCCAGAATGGGACATGAGAATATCGCATCATCTCGACGCGCTAATAAGGAGGGAGAATATCGTTAGACAGGTAACTATTTACAGGTCGCATGCTTTCACGGAGACACGCGGAGTAGTAAGCAGTACTCTAAAATGTTTTTTGTAGAAGTTGAATTGATGAGGAAGATACTCTGTTAAAATATCAAGACACAGACCACAAATTGGAGGGTAAGCTCGGCCAACAACTTATCAAAAATGTGAGTGCCAAGTGTTTTTTGTTTTTACGTCAAAGGAGACGATTACTAACATTCGTTGAATCCACGAACTACATAGTTCAAAGAGAAATAGAGGTTTCGACATCTCTGTAGTAGGCCTGTGTGTTCTGACAGTAGCACCAGCTGCAAGTTGAGCTTAACCTAAACTTGGATGAGCTTCACCTCCAATTTGTAGTATGGACACAAGCGAAGGGTTTAACTTTAAACCAGGGTTGCCAGATGTCCGGACAGTCCGGATTTTAGTCTGTTCGTCCGGGTGACAATAAAAAAACGGACTATGAAGTGTGTGATCCCTCTTCCCGTTTCATCCCCTCGCCAAACGAAAAGTATCCGGGTTTTCAAAAACCGGACACCTGGCAACCCTGCCTCAAGCAGTCATGGCAGAATGTAGATAATTCCATCGCATCAAAAGTGAGACGGCCACTAAACTTAAATAAATTTAAATTTGAGTGTATATTCACTTTTCTTCTGTTTTTATTTTTGTTCTTAAAGTTATTCGTCTGGTGTTGTTTTCTGACGTTCCAAGTGGCCGCGAACTGTTACCTTCGTGAGCTTTAAAACAAAAAAAAAGTTAAAAAATTCATATGTATGAATAAAAATACATATATATATATATATATATATATATATATATATATCTGTAATATTTAGCGCACAATGCAGACACATGTATACATCCATATACATAAATATAAGTACATATGTACGTATACGTATGTATATTAGGGTGCCCATGGATTTTTTTTTTTTATTTTAAAGACCCTCCCCCCTTAATTTCCTTCCTTTTTATGAGAAATATTATTGCCTATTTTTACAGATTTGTTAAAAATCATTAAGAGGTCGCGACTTATCATTTTAGATAAAGAATACGGTTTTTTGATTTATCAGTGTTTGAATGACTATTTTTCCTTCGATTTTAAATATCGAACATGTTGTGCGAAAAGGATTTATATGCCTCTAAAATGAGGTATAATCTATTGTGAGACTTGGATTGTTGGGCGCTTTCATCGGGGGGAAAAAAACACAATTTTTTCATAATTTTTAAAATTTTGACTACCACTTATTTCCACAATTTCAAAATATGGTTTTTTCAAAAAATTTTAAGAAAATGGGGGTGGCACCGCCCACTAATATCACGTATGTGTACCTCAAAAACTACTTCATCGATCGTGACCAAATTTGGCATACACATTGCCATTAGCCTCCTTATACATAGTCTTTAAAACTTTTGAAATCGGATAAAAGTCAGGGGCTCCACCCACGTAACGGTAATTTAAAAAAAAAAACTCAAAGCTAGATATATTTCAAGATGTTGCTTAAAAAGCCTAAGCGCAATTTGTATACCAAATTTGGTCGAGATCGTTGGAATAGTTTTTCAGATACACATATATGTATAATATAAGTGGGCGATTTTCCATTTTAAACAATTTTTTGAATTTCGAATAAATATTGATGAATTCCTTAGCCACACTGCCCAAAATATATAAAAGTCCAGTACTCAGACACATATAAATAATTTCAAGGCTGTATTTAAAAAAAGTTGCCTAACTTCGACAGTTTTTATTCGATTTCAATAAATGGGGTATCAGTTTATTTAAAAATAAATTTAATCTTCGATAATACAACATATTTTGAAATTGTGGAAATTAGCAGCCTTTAAGATCTAATAAAAAATAGTCATGAAAAAACTGATGAATCTCCAAAACCGTATTTTTTGACCTAAAATGAGAAGTCGCGACCTCTAAATGATTTTTAAAAAATCTATAAAAATAGGCAATATAATTTCTCATACAAAGGAAGTAAATTAGGGGGCAGGGTCTTAAAAAGCGATAGGCACCCTAATGTATATGTCAAAAACGCTCTGCAATCGAGAATAAATTGCAGCGAGACGAGGCCTGTGTGGTGGTCGCATTGAAGCGTGCGTTCTTTTGAATTGCATTTTTTTTTTTGTTGCTAATGGTGGTTTTAGTGGTGGTTTGGTCGCGGTCACAGTCGTAGTCGGTGGTCACGGTGTGTCGCTTCGCAACGCCTAGTTTAAGCCAAGTTCATTAACTGACATTCCAAGCTAATATCGCAATTTGAGTTCACGCGCGTGTGCCACCGCCGTTGCCAAAGTCACAGTCACAGTCGCAGTCGCAGCCGAAGCCGGTACCACATTTTTAAAAACACTAATTTAACAAGACAATTAAATGTTTCAACGCCGCGCGTCTCTATGCCGCCATGACCAATACAATGCAACAATTCGCATCAGCGACGACGAAGCGTGAATCCAATCATTTAAAATTCAAATTACAATTAAAAATATGAAATTTATTCGAATCACGTTTTAGACGACTTTGCCGGCGTTTAGCCATTTATAGTATATGTACATATGTACATATGTATTATTATACATACATATCTACATGTAATACACTCGAAGAAGTTTGACATCCCAATATGCACAAAGCAAACATTTTTCCAACTTTTACATTTTTCCCAAGGTTTGACTAAAAGTTGAATAAAGTTAGAATTCAAATTGATAACCGAGCTTTACTCAAATCGATAACTCAGATTATTTTGCATGCAAAAAATGTGCTCTTTTGTTAGAGAATGGGTTGGTTATCCAATTGAGGTACACTTGAAAACCAACCTTGGAATTTGTTTTGGATCTCCACTTGATCATCAATCCAAATGTTTATTGGGATTGCTTGCCAAGAGGCGACCGAAGCAGAAGCCGACCCTGGGTGCTATCGAGTGGTATTATCATGCACACCTCTAACTACTACTACTGCGGCTGCAGCCTGCAGCCTGCGCCTAAACTAGAGCTCTTATTAAAAATCGACTAACCGGTTATTCGATTTGTCGAATAGTCGAACAGCAACTTTTTGTCGGTTAATAGTCGAATAGTAGATGTACGATTAACCGTTTACTTTCGACTAACCACTCACCATTGGGTAGGCTGGAAAATGACTAACCGAAATTATTCGAATGGTGACAGTAATTTTTTGTCAAAAAGGTTGGCCGTTTTTTACAGTGGAGAGTTCATTCAGATTCAGCAGGGAACGATAGATTTTCAGTTCAAATATAATATTAGTTAACTCTGCACTGTATAAACAGCTCCTTAATAAGGCTCATATAATCCCAGTTAAGGAGACAAACACCAGGTTAAATGCGCACAATTTTGACACAGCTCCGTTTTGGGGAATGTAGTGAGCTGGGTTGCCACTATGGTAAATTATTACCAAAATTTTTGAAAAAATGTGGGTTGGTAAGAAGGAAAATTTTGTGTCATTTGGGTAGATTTTTGTTAAAGTATTTAGTTAGAAAAACTAATAAAACTTTTCGTTCCCGTTTCGTTCGTTAAATGTATACAAAATGGTAATTGTTAAAAGAAAAAGCGCAAAATTTTTAAAAATCAACGGGAACTTATAAGTAGCTGCGCAGTGTTAGTTATACTAAAATTCCATGGGCTGTAAAACTGTATACCCAAATTTTTTTGAATTTTTCTAACTGTTGTATATAGCTTGAGCCTTTGAATTTTATGAGTTTGGTTAAAGTGCAAACAATACTCTTATAAATATTAAAACAATCACCAAGCGTTTTTTTAAGTCACTGCATTTTTGTGTTGTTGCCTTTAGTTTCACCACTTCCTTTCGGTTGAAGGAAACCGATAAGGTACCATTATGGTCTGTGCCAATTGATATAAAACTAGGTAATGTAGTAGGAGAATGAAAATTCCCGAGCCGGCAGGCCTAGTTAAAAATTTGACAGCAAGAATCACATCTACCTGACGATTTAATTTTTGCTCTAATGATATTGCTAAGACGTCTAGTAAACGCTTGGCTTTCAGTTCTAGAAGAATTTAAGTTAGTAAAGACAGATATTTTTTTAAAATATATAATTGCTGCATTTCTTCTTTTGCACCAGAGCTACTGTCAAAAACTTCCAGCAGTAAAAAGTAACGAACTGGCACAGCAGAAATGTAAAATTTTCTCACTAGACTAAAAAGTTTTTTCACCATAGAACTTTTATACCGATTGGCACGAGCCCTCAATATGATCTCAAATACCATATCATTAGTTAAATGAAAAGTTCCTTAATACAAAATTTTAATTTTTATAGAAATAACGATAATTTTTGTTAAAATAACTAAAAAAAAGTTATTGGTAAATATTTTACAGATTTCGTAGATTTTTTTCAAGTGGTCGGTAAGTATTCTTTTGCGTCAGTGGCAACCCTGGTTGTGAGTTAAATTCCTAGTAATCGCCAAAATTTTACAAGATAGAGTAAAACCCGTCTTATTTCAAAACGGTTCGCCCTTTTATCCCTAATTATCTCTACATTTTATATAGAAATATCGATATGTTGATATGAATGAATAAGGCTGGATGTCAGGAGCTTCCGGTGAGCAAATCCTCATTTTTGGCAACAATATCACTTACGAGGTTTTGCAGAACCACGATACGCAATTTTGTATTTTAAACGACGATATGTACAACCTAATGTACGACTCATTGACCGCTAATCTATCAACCCACTACTCTTATAAACACAAAGACCCGCTTCCTCTTCGGAGAGGTTATCGACTTGTCAAATCAATAGCGAAGTATCTATCTAAACAGTTTGGCTCGGGTTCAAAATAGGCAGTGCAAATGAACGCATCGAAGGTGTTTCACGGTCAAGTTGAGACAACACTTGATGACTCCACTCTCCACTAGAGCCAAAGCAACACTGAATAGCGCAACAGCGACGCGTCACTGCATCAGCGTGACAGCCATTGAACCCAATCCGGAGCCATGTATCACCATGTACTATGTACATACATATGTATGTATAGGTGAATATGACTTTGTTTATTTAGTACAGGTAAGTGGTGTTAACGCCGCTATTTCATATTAGAAAATAGACAGCAAAAAAATCGCTATTATTTCAATGTGTTTAGTATTATGTATTTGCATATGTGCATATTTATGAATTGCTGCACCTTGCCTGCAAATCGAACAGCCAATATTTTTCGCTTAAGAATTTGTTATCGAGTCATTTTTAAAACTGTTGCTGTTGCTATTTTTATTAGTACTTGTTATTGTTTTTGATGTTTTTTTTAGCTGTTTGCTACGCCGCCGCTATTCAAAAACATATTGTATGTATCTGCATACTTATGTACATATGTACATACATATTAATGTTTATTAAGCTATGTACTTGGGCATATGTACATTAGAGTGGTCCAAAAACAGTAAAAGTCGGAATTTGAATGCCGCCACCCCCCGAGGATTGCTCTATATCTACCGAAAAAATATGCCCCTAATTTTTATTTTGAAATCAAAAACTATTTCGGGAGTACTCAAAGCGCTCAAAGTTTTCCATGTATTTTATATGGGGGGAAAAGCTTTTCGTAGAAATGGTATCAAATTCTTGAAAATCAATATTTTTTCGATCGGAAAACTGTTCAGGAGACTTCTAGTATTAATATCCAATCGTTTATTTAACCATGTTTTAAGACTAAAGATTTCTTTATTGGTCCTTTCATTGCATTTTGCGGGGGGTTTTGGCGGACCAGTGAAATACAGTTACCATGAAAAAATGGTTTTATCGAAAAATATTGATTTTCAAGAATTTTATACTATTTCTACGAAAAGTTGTTTTTTCCCCCGTATAAAATACATGGAAAACTTGGAGCACTTAGAGAACTCACTAAATTTTCTTTTTATTTCAAAATAAAAATTAGGGGTATATTTGTTTGCGGTAGAGAACAATCCTAGGGGTGACGGCATTAAAATTCCGACTTTACTTTTTCACATGCATTTCTGGACCACTTTAATGTATGCACACACATAAATATGTGTTCGTTAGTCCATATGTCCAAAATTTGTTTTCCCTCGCATATTTCATTTTACTGTGAACCGCTCATGGTCAGCGGGCCAAATACCTTTGCTGACAGTCAGTCCCCCCCTCCCTGTTCGTTGCTTGCTCATTTGATGTATTTTGTGCTTCTGCTTCTGCTTCTTCTTCTTCTTCTTCTTGTTGTTTACAAATTCGCGTACGCGCTTTTCGGCCATATCAAACGGCGACGGCAGCCAGCCCCGACGACTTTGATTTGTTTTGGTGTCGCTTTTTATTGTTTTGACTTTTAGGTTTTTGATTTGGCTATTGCACCCCCACCCAGCGCGGAATTGAAACTGGGCGCGCATATGGGTTTGTGTGCATGTGTGGTAGGTAGTAATTTTTTTGTTTTCCGGTTTTATTTTTACGCATCGCGAATTGATTTGCTTCTGTGAATTCGTTGTTTTCTTCATAGATTTAATTTAAAAAACAAATATTAAAAACAAAAGTTATAAAATAAATTCGGCGCGCGTCTAGTTGTTTATAAATTCATAGTTAAATGTACATACATATGTACATATGTGTGGTTGTATGTGCCCTTGAATATTTTTGATTTGTCACTTTTAGTCACTGCAAGTTCTCATTTGCGGTATTCATAGGAGGAACTCCAATGAAACGAGAAAGCTACAGAAGAAGAGAGGGGATGTCAGGGGTGGTTGGACGCCATTAAGCTTAATATAAATATTAAGTTCAACAATTTTATTGAAAACAACAATAATTTACACAAAGGTAGATTTCATAGCTGATATTT
>NW_023461890.1:0-22397 GCF_013731165.1 Rhagoletis pomonella
GAATGTGCCATCTAATAAATAGTGTCGTCATTCTCCTTAGCTGCTTTTAAATGATGTCGTCACAAATTGCTGGCGGAGGCATGAATACAGTGTAAGAAAATTCTTTTTCTATAATTGTTTCCTTATAGAAAGGTTGGTTTCTTTTCCACCTTAGACATTCCGAATTCGTTCAATATATGATAATTTAAACACAGAATTCTTTCAGTGTTCCTCCGGGGTTTTTGGACATGGACTGTTTCTTCAATTTAATAGTGTTCGCTTTATTTTTGTGGAAACGAAACATGTTTTGCAAGTTATGGATCATTTCTACACTCTTTCTTCAAATATTTCTCGTATTCCAGCTGTGCGCAGGCGTTTAGGTTTTCGCATCGTGTTTTTTACCTATTCGTAATTTAAATTTTTTTAATAAAATCAATTGGTGGTAGTTCATGAATGTGTGTGGATTAATATTACAACACTGAGGATTTGGCAATAAACTTTTTCATCTGTTAAAAAACAACACTTACGGGGCAATGTTTATTGTAAGAACAACATTTTTTTCTATGAATCGACATACTTTAAGCATTTTGAATGAGGAAATGGCGTCAATGACTTTATTTCCAAATTTTTGTTGACTTTATTTCGCTTTTGAATAGGTAATAATGCCAATTAACTTTATTTCGCACCAGAGTGGGAAATAAAGGCAATTGACCTTATTTCCTTTGACCTTATTACCTGTCACCGGTTACCCGTTCACGCGTCGTATACCTGGAACCATTTTAAGGTAAACTTAGAGGGATTGATATCTTTTGTATGCCTAGCGCGCAGACGAGATTTTATAATTTCATAGTTTTAAACGGCCTAAATACTTTAACTCGCTTAAAAAATAACGATCTATAACGAAATGGGCACAGAAATAAAATCTAACATCATTAAATTATTTTTCATATTTGTATAAAAGCGCGGGGTGAAACCCGCGGGTATAAGCTAGTCTATACATATAATAAAATTGTAACAGGTCGATGTCTGTACATTATAGATATAAAAGAAAAATTAGTGTGGGGGGTCTTTATTAGAAGCCAAATCAACCACTTTTAGAATTTTTGTCTGTCCGTCTGTCTGTCTGTCTGTCTGTATGGTTGTTCGCGCATCACTCGAAAACGAATGCATGGATTTGAATGCAGTTTTCACCGATGTATTGCTAGAGGTCTAACTTAAAATATAGGAAGAAAAAAATTAGAGAGTTGCCACCTGTTTGAAAATTGGAGTTTAAGTAAATTGATAAGAAAAAATTAATTTTGCAATATGGGCGTCAAAAAAAAGAAGCTGAAGGCTTACAGCCAAAAATATTTTTTAGAGTTGCCACCTGTTTGAAAATTTACATTTAATTTAATTTATAAGATAAATTGAATATTGCAATATGGGTATCAAGCTTGAAAGGGTTTAGGAAATTTTATTGCCGAAAATATTTTTAGGGAGGGCTACCACCTGTTTGAAAAATTTTATTGTATTAAATTGATAAAATAAATGAAATCTATATCTACATCTATACGTAAAATAAAATTGTAACAGGTCGATGTCTGTACCCTATAGATATTAAAGAAAAATTAATATGGTGGGTTTTTATTAAAGCTACAGAAGCCCTATAAACAATTTTTAGAATTTTTGAATCTCTGTCTGTCTGTATATTTGTACGCGCATCAGTCGAAAACATGGAATTGAATGGAGTTTTGACCGATGTATCGCTAGAGATCTAGCTTCCAATATAGAAGAAAAAATTAGAGAGTTGCCACCTGCGTTTAAAATTTCAGTTTAGGTCAATTGATACTGCAATATGGCTGTCAAAAGAAAGAAATTTACAAAGGCTTACAGCTGAAAATATTTTTGTGGTAGGTTGCCACCTATTTGAAAAATTTAATTTAATTAATTGATAGCATAATATAAATATTGCATTATTGGCATCAAAATAAAGAGGTTAGGAAATTTAAATGCTGAAAATATTTTTAGGGGATTTGCCAACTGATTGAAAAATTGTATTCATTAAAATTTTTAAAATAAATGAAATATTGCAATACGAATATTAAACTAAAGAGGATTAGGAAGCTTACTTTTGAAAATATTCTTGAAGCGGGTTGCCACTTATTTGAAAACTTTAATTTTACGAGAGTATTTGAGAATAATAAAATTCCAACAGGCCGATATCTGTACATAATAGATGTTAAAGAAAAATTAATAGGGGGTTTATTAGATCAACAGAAGCCAAATATAAAATTTTGGTATGTTTGTATGTTTGTAAGCGTATCACGCAAAAGCTAATGTATGGAATTAAATGCAGTTTTCACCGATGTACATATTGCTAGAGCTCTAATTGAAAATATAGAATCCATTTTTTTTTGTTTTAGTTTATCGTCGATCATTATTCCTAGGTATTTATTTGAACGTATTAACTTTTTCCAGTGAGTCGTTGTTTATATTTAGAGTTAGCAACGGACCGTTCTCAAAATTTCGCCTTGATATAACCACAAACTTAATTTTTTTTTATTTCTGTGTGGAATTATTTTCGCTAAAAAAAATTAAAACTTTTCGTTGTTGCTGCCAAAAAATTAAGCAATCTGAGACGTCACGATTTACAATTTCATACAGTTCTCTTTACAATATATTTCACTAAACTATTAAACGGCTGCATTGACTTGGTTCATATTTGGCAACACCTTGAAAATAAATATTCTGACCAAAAATTTACTCGGTATGTAGCTCGGGATATATCTCTAAAACCAATTACGCTGGGGAAAAGAAACTTATACATATATTACAAATGCATTGGGAAAGGGGGCGTGGCTCCTTCCTTCCATATAAACTGAACTTCTCATATAGCTTATCTCTGGAACTGCATACGCTAACGTCCTGAAATTCTACACAGCTACATATATTATCAATACCGTAGTTATGGCGAAAAGTGGTAATTATTGGAAAGACTGGCTCGATATACATTTACGTAATCGCGCAAGTATCATTCGATTGGGAACCATTTTCTCCTAGATTTCTAAATTCCATTGAACTATTGTAACTTTGTCTTTAATTTTCAGTAAGGTAAAATTTATGTGAAAATTTTGAAGAATTTTTTTAAATTTTTCACAAAGAATGGAGCTTTGCTTTTACGAGTTTCGCTATAAACTGTCCTATCTACATACCTATTTGCATAAAATGATAGCCGTTTTCGTTGTTCGGAATAAACTCAAAAAACACTGAATAGAGTTCCGTCAGATTGTCGGAGGTTATCTTACATACATATATGGTCCAATTACATGCTACTAGAAAACTCGCCAGGTGGTGCTGGAGTAGAGTTATTTATAAAAATCGTATTTATTAACCGATTTCGTTCAAATTTTAAATGTGAGCTATGTACCTGTATGATGGAAAATTCTTTTGATTAAAATTTACCTGATTAGTGCCGCTGGAGTTAAGGTTGAAATTCATAACACGTATTCATTTTATGGTAAGCAATTGTTTTGTAGAAAATGAACCCAATGGATGGCTCTGCAGACGAAATGTATAGAAACCCCGTGTGGTTGGTTTGCTTTGGCACTTTGGCAGAGATCTCACAGGTGGAAATAAGACCATCGGTAAAGCTCATGACACCGAAAGTGATTGGTATTCCATATGGTATCACAGCATGACTATTATTGGCCTATGCGTGAGGAGGATACTACGCCTTAGTGGTTTCAACTTAAATCAAAAATTTTGACTTTACAGACTAATTTGTTTTTAAACGCTCTTTTGCATTGGCCAACGCAAAAGCTCTTATTAGGCGCCGGGAAGTAAGCGGGCATTGGCTAGTAATTCATAAAATAATGATTAAATGCTGATTTAAATTATTTTACTCATAATGATTACATTCCCTGCTTTTAAAATTTAAAATAGAATAGTTTAGTGAAAGTACCACATTTCACTGCTTTTGGACTGGTGCGGAACTAGTTACTATCGGACTGGTTCGTTTTTGGCAAAAAGAACTAGTACTGAACTAGAAATCTGGTTCACTAGTTCGTGTTTTCCCTACAGGCAATAGCAAGTGGAAAGAGGAAGTCAAAGAATAAAGAGTGGTTTTTTGCCGAATGGCTTTTTCCACTAAAGTGTAGTGTGTTTCCGTTTGTGGGGCCTTCGTGGGATTGGGGAATCAGCATGTGATATGAACCAAAGCTATAGGTCTGACCTATAATTAGATAAGAATTACGTACCTATCTGAGATTCGGCTGGCAGCCACGATTTTGAAAACAGAATTTTGTTAAAAATTTTCATTCCTGGAAAATAATAATTTATTTTCCATATCCACCTATTTAGCACGCTATAAGCACACATTTTTCAAACCAGTCGCAGAGAAAGTATTAAAAATGAATATCAAAAACTAAAATCGAAAAACGCTGATAAAGTTACAGATTCTCCAAATTTTGAAACAGTCAAAGGAATGAGAATGAAGAATTCTTTTTAAAAAGTTTAGAAAAACCTGACACATCTGGTTTGGCTTGTAAGCGCTGTTTAAACATCGATCTCGCCATTATGCTAGATTCTAATTGCTTCCTAAAAATACCTGACATCCGCATTCGCATCCGCATGTTAGCTGTTAGATATTCGCATTCGCATCCGCGGATGTCTGAAATTCCACATTCGCAACATCCCTAATCTGAAGTATGTTGACTTGTAGGTGCAACAATGCACTTTCATCATGGGCTGGCAGTACTTTAAGACCATCAGAATTGGCAGGCAACCTTGAGTACATTTTCTTTACACTGTAAATAAAATTCTATCTAAATTTCAAGTCATCTGAAGTATGTTGAGTAATCGGTTTTCATAAACATCTTTAATCGCTAAAAACGCATAATCAAGATCGCTATTCAGCAGCCAGCCCTCCGGATCTCGATTTATATATTAACAAGCTAAGCTCACAAAAAATTTCAATCGATCTGAAGTATGATGAGTTTTTTGGTCATGAGCTCTCCGTCTATTTTCTGCATGTTTTGGCTTTTTAATATACATATATCTCTTCAAGGAAGTTCGCTGTATTTTTTTTTTATTTTATACCAAAAGCCCGCATGTACGACTCTGTACAAAAGTACGAATCGTGTGACACTAAATTAAAATGTGCAATATTTAAAAAAAAAATTATAAAGTTTCGTAAAAATTTGGAGATTTTTTATTTAGATTTCCTAGAAAGATTCTGAGTATTGTAGTTTTGTAGCCCATTGAATTCTAGTAGAATAAAGTACAAGTTTCAAATGGTTAAAAATTATGGTTGACTTTTTAGCATTAAAAAAAAAACCTCGAAATTTTTACGAAAGTTCTTGAATATTGCAAAAAGTTGGAAACTTGGATTTACACGGGTTTTGTTAAAGAATGAACTATATTTTTATAAAAAATAACCAAAATTAAGTAACAAAAATAATATGTTAAAACTTGGCAAAAAGTGGTGCGTCTATAATTTTTTACCACTATATGTATTTTTTGTATATTTTGTTGGACATACATACATATATTTACATTGTGCTAAAGGTAAAGACAAATTTCAGACTTTGTGCAAAAATTATGAAAATTCTGCAAAATTTCATTACAATATTTAACGTTTTAATCAGCCTCTTTATAAAAAATTGTGGCGCGCAGTTTTGGAAACTATTAAATTTTAGTATAATAAAGTGAAAATTTGCAGTAGCAAGGACTTACTTACAGTGTTCTGCATTTTTTTTCGTATAAAAAAAAATTTCGAACATTTGTATGGAAAACCCTGTCGCACGGTGCGGCCGAAATTCAAAAGTGCGGCCAAATTCTAAGGTTTAAAAAATTATTTGAAATTTCGTACTAGGGACCTAAGGCGTTCAGTAAGGCGTCTGGAACATTTCGGGATTTTTAATTATAATACTTAGAAATATTTTGAGTATGCACTTTTATTTATAGCGCACTCAATTTTAGTGTCACAAAGTGAAAGTTTGAAGAAGCACTTACTGTAGATTTCCGAGATTTTTTTTTGTTGACAGTGCCAGTTATTTTCTTCCATACGAAGCATGGTCGTTGATATGAAGAAATGAGCAACGCCTTCAACAAAAAAAAAAGATATGTGTGCAGTGCACACCCTTCATAAAATTAAACTACGAGAGAATGAAATGAATGCGTTTGTTTGTTGTAATATTGGTACGAAATTGATGAGTTCTTATAATTTTTAGTTTTAAATTTTTTAATTTCTAATTTTATTATTATTAGACTCATGTTTAAATTTTTACAAAAGAGACAAAATAGATGCTTTAGTTGAGATGTGATCAATATATGTTTGAAATACAGTATCAGTGATTGTTTTTGATCGTGTTGTCGATTCGTTGTGACTGCCGGACATTTTTAAATTTAATTTGATGCCGAGGAACTCAATCGAAGGGAGCGCTGAATCCAACGCATAATTCACATTAAAATTCCCACTTGAAATCGTCGGAATTTTATTGTAGTCTTTTCTAAGGATCGGCGACATTTCTGGTGTGTATTTTATTTAATTCTCGTAGATGAATTCAATAATTTTATTTACTGGTTGATTGAGAGATATATGTATAACTGTTATCTCGTGGTCCAATCTGCTTTGCATATTTCTCCCACCTTAGAAATTTGAACAGACATTGATTCCAGTTGCTGTGCATTGAGTTCTATTTGTGGAGTAACAATACGGGCTGCGTCATGTGTGTTATGGTACTCTAAAGTGTTCTCATTATCCAACCACGTCTCTGAAAGAATTATAACATTCGATGATGATGCTAAAATAATACATGTAATCCTTTTTCAATTGTTTCAAGCCGATGCAAGATGCAGCCTTTGAAATTCAGCTTGCAACTCAGTTGTGGATACTGTTGCTCTCCGACCATGATACATTTTTCAATTTCTTTTTTATGATAATGCGACGCACAGGAACTGTTGAGTGTATACGATCTCACCAAGTTACCTCCTTGGAACTTATAAATAGTTATCGCACACGCAGAGATCAGAGGAAAATGATCACGCTTTACCATTACTTTTTTATCAGGTACTAATGCTATAGACGATGTCCTGCGATCTATTGGTATCACCAGTGGATCTATTGGTACCACCAGTGGAGAAAGATTGTGCTTTTGTAATGATGCCGCTGCTTTTTTTCTGAATTTTTCTCCCGTTTTGGGAGAATTAGGGAATTCCAACCATAAATGAGCACAAAACACAATTGGGCTGTTCAGGATGTTGTGGAAATGGTGTTGGATTTGCAGTTGGAATTGCATTTGCAAATTTTATGCTTGCTACTATGGTAACCATGTGGATTTTATTGTTGTGAATTTACAAATGCCACGATATGCAAATGCAAGAGCATATGCACAAGAACCTGAGCAGCACTATTAACTTTTATCAGCTTATTGGCTACCCTGCGAGAATCGTTGGACCATGTGGTCCATTTGTGCCATATTGGAGTACATACTTACAAAATGCTGCTCTGTAATGTAGTAGCAGCCCACTCGGGTCTCTACACCTGCTTATTGTTACCCGATCTCGAGTTTTAACGATCTTAATCCCTACACAACGTTTATTAGGCTGTGTTGCCGAGAGGTAGATGCTCCATGGAGTAATCCCTTGAAGAAGTTTTGTGCCACTTTGATGTAATGCAGAGCTGGAGTATGTGGTCCTGCCCTAGGACATCGCAGTGTTGATTGGACCACATTCTCCATATGCATTTTGGTTAATTTAGGGTACTTCTTGACCCTTAGCGGTACTCTTTAAATGCGTGCATGGAGTAGTCGAGATTTTCCATTGTAGCTTAAGACACGGACAAACATACACATACATATATGAACGGCCGCCAAAGCGACGAGAACAGCGAAGAAAACAAAATCACTTCGATTTGACTGCAACCCTTCGCTTGAATTCTATGCGCTGACATCTTTGCGCACGTAGACTCCACGTCGGCACAGAAACACACAAACGCGTATTGGCTAGCTTAACATACGTACATATGTATGTACTTCAATTTGACTTCGATACTTCGCTTGAATTCTATGAGCAGACAAACCTACACACTTACAGGCCCATTCTGCGTTGGTAACAAAAATTTTGTTACCGGTTAGTAAAGTTACTGTCAATTTTTAAACCCTTTTCGTATTCTCCACACTCTTGTAACCGGTAAATTTTGTTACCATCTCATGAGCAGGTAACAAAATATTGCCCCGTGAAATATGCAACACCAGAATTTCAACAAAACTCCATAGCTGAATTGCTGAATAAATTAAAACGTTACCAAGGTAAATAGAATTGCGGTTGCAAGAAGTGGTGACAATTGTTGGTAACAAAATATAAAAAATAGGCCGGTTAAGGGCAAATAATATACAAATGCGTATTGTTGTTAATGTTGTTGTCACGTTTTTCGTTTCATCGACTTTCAAATCACTCCCGCCGCTGAAGAAGTTTTCACTTCAAAATTTCGTTAATAACTTTTCGCTTTTTATTACAATTATGTTGTTCTTGGGAGATGGTCACTCTACAAATGAATATAAGGAGAGGACTTAGGGTACAGGTCATTACAGTGAACAGTTTTCGCTTCTTAGGTGATCCCTTTAGCCAACTCAATGTCAAAAAAGGCCTATCTAGAAACTTTATTTTCTCGAATTTTGGCCGCACTTTTGGAATTCGACACTGTGTGTCGTCAAAAAAAAATTCTGAAAATCTAAAAGTCTTAGATACTTCAAATTTGCACCTTATACTAAAATGTAATGGACTACAAGACTGCATACCATAATTTTTTCTAAAGATACTGATTAAAAAATTTAAAATTTTGGTGAAATTTTGCATCATTTTTATAAGTTTTTGCACACTATTCCACGAGTCTGGAATTTGTATTTATAGCCAAAACTTGCTAAAATGTCGCGTCCCAGTTTATATTTGGGTCACTGTACGTATGTATATACATACGGCTTATTCCATCTCAAATCACCCAGGCCGAGGGAACGTATTTTTTCGAATAATGAATTGTTTTCTTTTTGAGTACGAACGCTTCTTTTTTTCTCTCTTAATAGTAACTTTTGATGATATCGCTGAAAACTGCCGCAAAAAAGCAAGTATTTTAACGCTGTTTTTAATTGCAGATATTGATCTACTGAATCGATCTAGTGAACTAAACATCAGTAATTGTTTATTAATAATTAAAAATGTATTCAAAGTCAAAGGTCACATAAATTGATTTTTTGCATTTTTCAGCAAAACGGTAAGTTTTATCATCAAAATAGGTGAGACGAAAGTGTAGATCATACAGCACAGTACAGTTTGCTTTTCGACGTTGTTGCGCAAACATGCTTCAAACGCCATTTGGAAATATTTTGATAATAAAGACATTGGTAGAGCAATGTGTAGTAGGGTGATCCAAAAATGCATGTGGAAACGTAAAGTCGGAGTATTAATGCTCTTACCCCCTATGATTGTTTTATATAAAAAAAACACTTAGCCCTCGTTTTTTTTCGAAATAAAAAATATTTAGAGGCCGCTCAAAGCGCTCAAAGTTTTCCATGTGTTTTATATGGAAAAAGTAACTTTTCGTAGAAATTGACCATTTTCTGTTATTAACTATTTTTTATAGGACCCCGAAAACCTCAAAAAATGCAATAGGGGACCTATTTGAGGTTTTAGGGGTTATATGAAAAATAGTTAATAATAGAAAATGGTTAAGTAAATAATTGGGTATTGTAATTGGAAGTCTCTTGAAGAGGAACGAAGTTTTCCTATCGAAAAATATTGATTTTCAAAAATTCTATACCATTTCTACGAAAAGTTTTTTTGCCATATAAAATACGTGGAAAACTTTGAGCGCTTTGCGCTACAATTGGGTATTGTTATTGGAAGTCTGCTGAAGAGAAACAAAGTTTCCGATATAAAAATATTGATTTTCAAGAATTCCATACCGTCTCTACCAAGGCGAATTTACATATATTTATAAGGTGGATTTACTAGATCAGCTGATTTCCAACTTTACTTTTTTTTACCACCCTAGTATGTAGTCTGTGCAAATTTGAAATGAAAAGTTATAACACAAATTTACATCGCTAAGCAAATTATATTCGATTATGAAAAGTTATCTTAGCTTGTAACGGGTGATTTTTTTGAGGTTAGGATTTTCATGCATTAGTATTTGACAGATCACGTGGGATTTCAGACATGGTGTCAAAGAGAAAGATGCTCAGTATGCTTTGACATTTCATCATGAATAGACTTACTAACGAGCAACGCTTGCAAATCATTGAATTTTATTACCTAGAAAAGTTGGCAGAAAATCCGCTTTTTTATCGACAAATTTTGTTCAGCGATGAGGCTCATTTCTGGTTGAATGGCTTCGTAAATAAGCAAAATTGCCGCATTTGGAGTGAAGAGCAACCAGAAGCCGTTCAAGAACTGCCCATGCATCCCGAAAAATGCACTGTTTGGTGTGGTTTGTACGCTGGTGGAATCATTGGACCGTATTTTTTTCAAAGATGCTGTTGGACGCAACGTTACGGTGAATGGCGATCGCTATCGTTCGATGCTAACAAACTTTTTGTTGCCAAAAATGGAAGAACTGAACTTGGTTGACATGTGGTTTCAACAAGATGGCGCTACATGCCACACAGCTCGCGATTCTATGGCCATTTTGAGGGAAAACTTCGGAGAACAATTCATCTCAAGAAATGGACCGGTAAGTTGGCCACCAAGATCATGCGATTTGACGCCTTTAGACTATTTTTTGTGGGGCTACGTCAAGTCTAAAGTCTACAGAAATAAGCCAGCAACTATTCCAGCTTTGGAAGACAACATTTCCGAAGAAATTCGGGCTATTCCGGCCGAAATGCTCGAAAAAGTTGCCCAAAATTGGACTTTCCGAATGGACCACCTAAGACGCAGCCGCGGTCAACATTTAAATGAAATTATCTTCAAAAAGTAAATGTCATGGACCAATCTAACGTTTCAAATAAAGAACCGATGAGATTTTGCAAATTTTATGCGTTTTTTTTAAAAAAAAAGGTATCAAGCTCTTAAAAAATCACCCGTTATGTAAATTTTTTTTAGTTAAGTCATGGAGTACGCCTACCGGGGAAACCACGCTAAAGAAAACCGCGCCAATACACTCACCCAAAAGTAGAGTAGAAATTGTTATGGAGAACACAACTTTTTTAAACGCTTTATCTAAGAAATGGTAATACGTAGGAACAAAAGTGTCGATAACAGTTTCTATAGATAATTGTATGATATACACTTTCGTCTGACCTATTTTCATGACTAACCTTACCGTTTGGCTGAAAAATGCAAAAAAAAGCAGGGTGATCTTTGACCTGAAAATTATTGTAAGCTTACCCCTATCTTTGAAGCTAATTTGACCGGACAAATCATAAATGTGTGTGGAAACTTTTTGTACTACTAAAGTGTTCATAACTTCTACATTTATTATTAAATTAAGATGAGCAGGGCCTTATTGTATTTACGAAGGAGCATGCTTAGACGTACAAGAATTTAAAAGTTAATAGGCTCTTTCATGTTGATATTTTTACCGAAACTAACTTTTTTTAATTTTTTTTTCTTTTTTTATGCAAAATTGTCGATGAATCAATGAGAAGCTCCTAAACTACTAATCCGGTTGGAAAATATCGTTTATGTAGAAGGAGTATGTTTAATATTCTTCACTTCTGTAGAAAGAAATTTGAGATTCGCCTGCTATATAAGTTAGCGTAATGTGCAGCGACATGCTATTAAAAGGTATTGCTCCTGCTGTTTTGTGCGTTGGGTTTAGTTACCAATCACGTCACATGCATACATCTACTTACATATGTACCTATCAGGGTTGTTGTGAATATTCGCATTCGCATTCGCAACCGCGGAGCTTCCGCATTAATTTTAACATTCGCATTCGCATTCGCTTTCGCATTCGCAAAAATCAATGCGGATCTTTTGCGAATGCGAATATTGAAGGGACCGAAGGGACGAGTTAAACTTGGCCAAATATTTTTTATTCCGAAATAAAAGTACTTTCCGGATAAAAAAAAAACCGCTTATCTAAATTAAACAAGTTTTGTATCCAATGAAAGAGGACTTAAATAGCTTTAAAACTAAAATGTCTAAAAGAGGAAAGACACACATTGAAAAATATTTCAATAAAAAATGTTAATTAATTACCACAGAACGTGCATTTCTTTAGTATTAAGTTATAAAAAAAATATAAATAGAGGTGGTAACCTGCATTCGTTATTTCTGTTTAAAGGCTATTTCCGTCCTCTTTCATATGATACCAAATTGGTTTAATTTGGATAAGCGGTTTCTTTATTATCTGGATAGGACGTTTATTTCGGAATAAAAAATATTAGGCCAAATTTAACTCGGAAAAAAATAACTGTTATTTTCGGTCCCTGGAATATTATGCAAGTGCACAGACGTATATCTAACCAGTCACAGAAGAAAGCATTAAAAATGAGTTACAAAAACTACAATCGAAAAACGCTGATGACGTGACGAATTCCGAAACAGCCAAAAGAATGAGGATGAAGAATTCTTTCGAAAAAAAAACAGTGTTTAAACAACGATTCTGCCATGATGCTAGATTGTGAAGATGAGAGTCAGGAGGATACATCCGACATTTGCAGCCCCGATGAAAGTCACAAAAAGTAATTATTGCACCGCAATAAAAATAAATAAATATAACTGAAAGTCCTCTCAACAGGTGCAGTGTCAATCGAAAAGAATCTACAATTTTGCCAAGTTTCAAGTTTTTCAAGTTTGTCGCCTCGAGCGAGTAGTTATATAGTGGCGCAGGTTTGATTTACGACCCTTCAAAAAGTTTTTATTAAGTACAATGTTCCAATTTTTAAATTCAAGTACTAAAAAAACATTCAGTCTTATCATGAGTTTAATTTTCCCCGAACCTGTTCACTTTTCACTTTTGGTTTTCATGTACATATTTACTATGGGCGGTAGAGTTGTAAAACTATCGATAGTGCCACCATCGATAGTTTCCATGTTTCAGAAAAAAACTATCATCACTCGTTGATAGTTTCCAGCAATACTATCGATAGTGTCAAACGATACCATCGATAGTACTATCCATAGTCAATGTAATGTTAAAAACTGTTCCAAATTAACAGGGACGGCATCGAAAAACAAAAAAAAATCAAAATATTGAAAATATAAACACACTTAGGGCCGTTTTCTTAAGTAACTTTTAACTTTAAAATTCACTTTATGTTTAAATATTGCTTTAACATGTAAAGTTCTGTCTAAGTAAAGCATTTTATTATCGAATTTTATTTATTTATTTACATATCTATTACTGAAGCTTACAATTAAAAATAAAATTATGAGCCTAGTAAAGAAAGCTTCTTCTTATCATCTATAACATATGGCAACAAAAATGGGAAAAAATTTGTTGCGGCAAATGTTACTGCTGTATTTGATTGACTTGTCAGTGCTGATTACGAATCCATGAGCATAAGGTTTCCATCAGCTCCAGATTTTGCGAAAAACGAGGTCAAAATGTCAAAAAATCGGGTTTTTTTGTGGCAACATTTTAGAAGCTCTAACAAAGAAACAAAAGGCGGTATTAGGCTTAAATTAAAGCTAGAAGTCTTGACTACTATCCCTGAAAATACCATCCACCTTGACCTGATGGTCATTTATAGTCATTTATTGAGTAGCAAAACCTGATTTTTTGCGAAGTTTGAGTACCCACCGCAATTAAACAAAAGGGGATAGAGCCTTCCACTTGGGCTGAAATTAAGGCTTGAACTTTCGACTACAATCGTTTAAAATACCATCCCTGAACCTTAACCCTAAGGTCACTTATAGTTATTATTTGACAGCAAAAACTGACAAAACTTATTGATTTTTTTCAATAGCACAGTATTTATTCCAGTATTTTTATATTGTTCAACAAATGACTTTTAGTGACCATGAGGTCAAGGTGCAGGGATAGTAGCCGAGAGTTATAGCTTTAATTTAAGCCCCAGTTAAAGGTTCTATCACCTTTTGTTTTTTGTGCTAGACCTTCTAAAATATTTCAAAAAAAAGCGATTTTTTGACACTTTGACCTCGTTTTTCTAAAAATCTGGCGCTGATGGAAACTTTATGCTTACGGACTCGAAATCAGCATAAAAAAGTCTATCAAAAACAGCTTTATCATTTGCCGCAACAAAATCACTCTTGCCTTGTTTAATTGTTACTTATTATAAATTTTCAAATATGATATATTTTGTTTAAATTTCGTAATATAATTTTTTAATTTGTTTACAGCCAAGAAACATACAAACTTCAAACACCGATAATAGAACTGCTTTACTTCAGACATAGTCTTATGGTTTGATGCAACGTTTAAATATAAAGGGAGCTTTTCAATTAAAGGTTGCTTGAGAAAACGGCCATTAAAGGAGGAATCACAATGAAAGTATCATGTAACGCCAGCTGTTACTTGCATGTGTGAAGGAAGTGAAGGTAGCCACACTTTCAAATCCAACATAGTAGTCAGGCTAAGGTGCGAAACCTTGCTAACCCGGCGGTGATAAAGCACCCTGTGGGGAAAATCTCTAGTTCTGAACTGGGGCGTTTCTAGTACATTTAGACCCAGTACTGGTTCGCGATAAATCTCTTTTGCATGCAAGCAACTGGCGAATTTAACATGGCGATGTCCTAGGAAGTGTCAATTGCCCCCCCGCTGCACCCCTTTTTCGATAGTTCCGAACTAGTCCTAAATTCTATAGTTCCGAACCAGTTCTAAAATCGACAGACGAAAGAAAAAAGTATCATGATTTTTCAATCTTTTCGGTTCTTCCGTGTGCGATTTTACATTATTTTCAAAGAAACGTTTTTTGAATTTGAAATTAAATTTGTTTGAATGTTTGTAAGAAATGTACGTTTACATACCTTGCTGTAGCTGACTTTGCAGAGGTGCTCGCTGTTATTGGTTAGATTCCAGATGGCTCCAAGATGTTAATATGTTAGCACAAAGCTTTGTTTTGTATTACCAAACTATGAAATAGCATCTGCGAAGCACAGAATAGAAGCGTATTTGAACGAAAAAGCCGCCGAACACATATCTATGTAAAGTAAACAAGCCCCCCGCTGCATCCCTTATTCGATAGTTCCGAAATAGTTCTAAATTCGACAAATAGGATCTAGTGCGTTCTGCATCCCTTTTTCTATAGTTCCGAACCAATTCTAAATTCGTCACTTTGGATATAGATTTGTAGTGAAAAAAACTGGAAAAATTAGTTTCTTAAAAGTACCACTTTTCGCCGATTTTGGACTGGTGGGGATCTAGTTCCTATCGGACTAGTTCCTTTTTTGGGTATAACGACCTAGTACGGAACTAGAAATTTGATTCACTAGTCCGCGGTTTCCCTGCAGGGCAGTTGCAGGATGTGAGTGTGTATGGGTGAAAATTTTCAAGATGAGTGACTGAGTATCTCTGACCAAATAGATAGGAAAGAATCCAAACATGGGTTGGGAATATTTACGTGTTTTTATTTTTAGATCCATCACTTATTGCACTTTTCACCAAACGTGTGAAAACTAAAATTTTCTAATGCGTAATGAATTTTACACGGAAATGTGCAATAGTTGAAATAATTTAAATAAGTATGTTACTGAGTTCTGATGTTAAATATTCCCTGCTGCATGTCTTGGCTAAAGTTTGTACGCATGTATATGCAGTTTGAACGCATAAAGCACAAACTAAAACTCGTATAAGCATACATGTACGTATATGCATATAACTACATGGGTATGTACCCTGCAGTACGGGGGAGTGACTAGAGGACTGCTGAATGGGTAGCTCCCTGATAAACACCGTCAATTACCGACCGACTACTTGCAGTGTATTTCATCGATTACTTCTACAAGGCAATGTCCTAGGCGGTAGTCACCATCGGCTCTCTCTGCACTACCTGGAGTTACTAAAGTAGTCACTTGCGTGATTTATGGGCGCCCTCAGTCGTAGTTTTTCGCTATTCTGCTTACGACTGGTTCGACTCTAAACTACTAAAGTAGTCACTTGCGTGATTTATGGGCGCCCTCTGTCGTAGTTTTTCGCTATTCTGCTTACGACAGGTTCGACTCTGCACTACCATGTGCACTACCACGGGTTAATAGAGTAGCTACTTACCTAGGAGTCGGTGCAGTAGCGGTTCAAAAGTAGCGATTGACTCCAGCAGTACTGGAGGGTAGGTACAAGTGTGTGTTTGTATGTGTATATCCATGCAAGCGCCCTAAAGATTCGGGCATCTAATAAGTGCATTTATTTATAAAGCTAATTGTAATGTTATTTTATGTTTCCAGGTCGCCAGCACACCTGTGCAAAAGGACCTCGCTGGGGAAGACGTCAGGGGACACGTCCACCGAATTAGCAGCCAGGACTTTAAACAATTCCACCACAGCCCGGTTGTATGAGCATTTGAGGCAAGATACACGAGCTAAGCACCCAACACCAATAGTTGCCCGACCAACATTTGGTGGCAGCAACACGCACCCACACCAACATACGAGCATTTAATCGGAGCCAGTACCTATGTATGTTAACATAGGCTTCTAACAGCAGCGACATACATATATACACGTATTACCTTCCGACAGTCAGCTGTGACAATTTGGAAAGAAAAGTGGGTCAACGGCCGCGGTCAATTGTAGTTTCCAATAGCACTGTGCAGATTGGAAATCCACCAGAGGAAATCGAGAGAGACTGTGTACTTACCAGCGAGGGAAAACATACATACATCGTTCCAGCAGCGTCGGCAGATGTACGATCGCACCGGCGCCAACGCCGCCAAGCTAGTGCCTACGTGCAGTTGTTGTATTTTTTTTCCAGTTTGTCCATTATCCCTTTTTTTACGTATTTCCTTTTGCCTATTTTTTGAAAATTACGCGCGTGTTTTCTGTTGTTTTTGCTATCATAAAATTTCCTTTATTTTTTTTATTTCAATTGCGAATAATTAATTTACTTTGCACATTAATACTCTTATTATTGTTGTTACCCACTTAAAAACAGATAATGTAATTATTTTCTAGTATAATATTTCCATAAAGCTGGTAGGCCTTAGTTTTTATTGCACATTCTTTTGGTTCTTTCAACCCCTCTCTCTCTTTGATAGTCTTAGTTCTTTTAGTATAATAGCCACTTGTTGATCTAGTTCATTTATTTACACGCGCTTTGTCTTGCTTCATTCAATTTTATTCAAATTTTTATTTTTTTTCTCGTAAATTTTATTAAATTTTGTGTTATTATTTAACTGCGAGTTTTCGAAACCTAGTTTTGCTAACTGACCCGCTCACTGCCCGCAACAGGAGCGAGTGACCAAAATTACCAAACAGGGCTGGTGTCAGCCCCTCACCGGTTGCCTTATATATGTATGTACATATGTATGTTTGCTCTCAATTCCCCACAGGTCCTCTCCGTATGCTGGCGCCAACACCGTTGGACTATTAAGGTGAGTTCTAAATTGATTCATATACATATATACATACATACATTTGTTCATAAATATTTAGGTAGAGATATCTACATAGATATACATTTTCCTTGCGTAAATTATACACAAGCCATGTTTCTTAATGACAAAGTGACAAAGTGAAGTGCGTCTCTTTGCACCTATAGGCAGAAATTCAACGGTAGGGTGGTTCAAAAAAAAAACAGAAATTAACTTTTTGAATTTGTGAATAATATTAGCTATTGTTGCTTTTCCACAATAAGTTTTTCATTAAAAACGGCCTCGAGCTCAATAAAAATTGTTGAATATAATTGTTATAAGGTCATAAAATAACAAAAACAAATAACTCAAGGACGAGCACACCTAAAAGTTAAACATTCTAAAAATAGAATTATTAACAAAAACCAACAAAACCAACAACCACATGATCAAGTGTAAATTGTAGCGGAATAGCTGCGCTTGATTGTGTTGGCTTAGCAAATGAAAAAGTGAGGAAAAAGCAACGATAATTTACAAGGCTAACTTAGCACAGTGCGTAGGCAACTGGCTGAGTCAGTGGGATCGTCGGTTCGAATCCTACTGAAAGAAGTCTGATGAGGAAATGTGGTGATTTCCGAAATAGCTATCACTTCTACCATTTTTTCAAATTATTGTTGCTTTTCCACAATAAGTTTTTCATTAAAAACGGCCTCGAGCTCAATAAAAATTGTTGAATAAAAAAAAATTAATTAAAAAAACAAAAATCAAATAAAAAAAGGAAAAGCTCCGCTGCCTGACGAGTCAGACTCGAACTCGGATCTCTAAATTGGCAGTCTAGTGCTTTGCTCAGCTTCGGCCATTGCGACTGCTGGGGCGGCGTGAGCAAAATGGCATACATAAATGTCTATTGTTTCTTTTGCACTAGCTAATTTCGAATCAGCATTCGAAGCTGGCAACGATATTTTCGAGTTCACTCGGATTCAGTGATAGCAATTTTTTCGTATTCGTAGCAGGCATTCGAATTCGTACATTTTCTACGATGGATTCCGTGATAGCCCTGTTTATTCTTTTAAAAAGAAAAATATTTTTTTCTTTAAATTAATTTTTATGATATTAAAGTAATTAGGTTTATTTCCTAATAAATTGTTGCTAAACTGCTATTTCCTCGATTCATAAAAAATATTAATTCATTAAATAGCGTCTAGCAGATGAATGCGTGTATGTACATATGTATGTATGTATGTCGTTGGTATTTTACGTCTACGTTTACACAAATATATGGAATTATATCAAGCTATAACAAATATGGAGTATAATAAATATTTATTATTAACAATAATACACCTTTTTTCCGTTATTTTTAAGATTCAGTGATTTAAAATTTTGTTCCGACAGCATAAACTCGTCATAGTGTATCTGTATGAATTTACGTTCGTAGCCATTCGGATTCTGTGATAGCACTTGCGTAGGTTTCACGAAAATCGAAGCTCCGATGGATTCTGTGACAGCCCTGAATAAAAATTCAATATCATTTGAACAAAACAAAGCTACACTGGCGATCAAAACTGAGTGCATGGTGATTTTATTTTAAATATTTGCAATGTTTTTCAAGTTAATATTTTTATACAAATTTTTCATGCTGGCTCATGGAATTTTAGTAAAATAAGTGCAATTTTACGCGGTTGATTTTTGATACTTTTTGTTGATGTTTTTGTTTGCAGGTCTTCGGAGCGGAGCTAAGGAGTAAAAGATTTTAGCTGGAGGAAAGAGCTTAAAAAAAATTTGCTCTTTAGTTCCTTAAAGAAAAACTTTCAGTAAATAAATTTAAAATTTCAATTATATTTATTTTGCTTGGTACTGTCCATTGCAGAATGACGAGCAGTCAGGGATAATCGACACGTCGATTTGAGCGGCGATGAAAAAACGAAGACTTAAAGCATGTTCACATTATTGTAATTTACTGCTCATTTGTAATTTATAAGCAAATCATGCTGAAATCAAGTAATTTCGCTTTGTAAAATCTGTCAATAAATAAAATATAAATGAGGTAATTTATCATAAGTCCAGAACCAAATGAAGAAAAAAGATTTTTCATTTATTTTAGCCCCCACTGTTGAGGAAATTAAAAAAATTCCTAAAGGTATGCAATAATTTTTTGTTTGAAATCAAGTACAAACCACACACTTGTACGATCACGTGCTAATCACATATCTATAGAAATTATTAAAAAAAATGTGAACGTACGTGGTTTAAGTGAAGTAATTTGATCGAAACAAAGTAATTTATTTACAAGACAAAATACATACATATGTATCTTGAGATCATATTCGGCTTTTTTTGACCGATATCCCATTGAAAATTATGTCAAAAAGCTGGAACTAACTTTACAGTCGACTTTATTTTCACTATGACCACGGGCCAATCCCTTTAAAAGCATATTCACATTATCGTAATTTACATCTCATTTGTAATTTATAAGAAAATCATGCTTAAATCAAGTAATTTCGCCTTGTAAAATCTGCCAATAAATTAAATAGAAATGAGATAATTTATCATAAGCCAAGAACCAAATGAAGAAAAAAAAAGATTTATCATTTATTTTAGCCCCCACTGTTGAGGAAATTAAAAAAAAATCCTAAAGGTATGCAACCACTTTTTGTTTTTGAAATCAAGTACAGGTAGGGGTTTTGGGGGTTTAAACCCCCGTCCCCGAAATGCCTGCGGAAAATTATTTTCATTTAGTTAGTTGCGTAAACCAAGGCACTACTAGTTTTATTTCCGTAAAAGTGTGTATTAATTTTTAACTATTTGCAAAAATCTGCAGATAAAGAACAAAACAAGGTGAATGAATACAAGGTAATTTTGACGTTCAGAACACCGCTGCGAAAATCTCAGATGCTCTGGTAACACCCCCTTGGATGAATTCGCCTTGTTACTAACATAATCCCTAAAAGTGCTACATATATAGTACACGCATATCTTGATTTAAATTTAAAGATTTTCGAAGCTTTGGAAAGGGTAAAAATAATTGGACTCGAATTGCTTATTTCCACACTTTGCATGTTCGGTATCATTTAGAGTTTTAACGTGAACGCGGTGTTACTGATCCATATTTTGAGATAAAATTAATTTACCTATTTGGAAGAAAAAGTGTTTTTCAATCTCCGTAAATCACCAAAACAAAAAGTGAGTTTTTAAATTTTGAGTTGGGCTGTTATTGCAGAGGACCATCGAAAAAAAAATTGTTTAAAGATAGCCGCCGCCCCGAAAGAAATTTCTGCGTTCGCCCCTGAAGAACTTCCTATTCTTCTTAAACGTAATCGCTGTATCTGTAAATTATTTTATACTTTTTAGTTCTCGTTGTTTTAAAAGCGTATTTTTGATTTTTTAAACTATATTTTTATTTTCTACTTTTTAGTCTTTTGAAATCCTGCAATCAATAGTATTCCGTCGGTATATTTCAGACAACAGCATGAGTTTACTCACTTCCATCTAAACAGTATGAACTCGTTGCTGTGAACTCTATAAGGTTAGTGAGAAACACCGTACAAACAGTGAGATTCATAGTTAGTTTTGAAATCAATGTTTAGCTGCAGTGTACTCATTTGATTTCAAATATGGCATTGATATACTCTTTCCAAATCAAGTCAAGCGAGTGAAAAATGCTGTTATGAAAAGCAAGTCGAGCAATCGAATTAGTAGAGAATACGACAATTTTGAAAAAAATGGATATTGATGAAGTATTTTTTTAAATATATTAGGTTTATTAAATTATTTAATTATCCACATGATGTACATTTATATAACTAGTCTACAAAAGAAATGCAATGTTACCTCAGAAGACATCGGCTTTATAAGGGACTTGAAAAATAAGTTGCTTTATTATTTAAAAACAGTTGCTGTTGAAAACTAACAGATTTGCACAAAACTGTGCTTTTTTTATACCCGCCAGCAAAAGAGCTCAAGAACTTTACCGAATCTGAGCAAAGGTACAAAAAAGAGAAATGTTTACAAATTATGAGAACGTTAACTGAGAATTCTGACAGGTCAACGGAACCACAAATTGCGGATACACCTTTGTTACCTTCAGACAACTTTGAGCTGTTTTCAGGTCTTCTTAAACAACTTACCTTTCTGAGCAGAACTGATAAAGCTACTGCAGAGCTGCGGAGATATGAAAATATTGAGGTATATTTTCATACGGACTTCGGTATAATTAATTGGTGGGAGGTACAAAGATGCGAAATGCCGCTGCTGCATAAACTTAGTCGTAGAGTAATAGCCACTCCTTCAACTAGCGCATCGTCAGAAAGAGTTTTTCTTCTGCTGGAAATGTTATTTCTGACAAAAGATGCCACCTTTTGTCAAATGACGATGCCCTTAATCAGTTGATATTTTTGCATTATAATATGCAGTTAGGAAACCAATAAAATTTTTTTCTTTGATACTTTCATTACAGCAATTATGCCATGCACTTGGTTTTCAAATCAGGCACTTGTTATTTGAATCGAGCACTTGATAGTGTGAATTACTCACTAACCGACAATGTTTTTTCAATGCTATCGCACGTTATGTTTGGAAATAAATGAGTGTATCCATGCAGCTCTCTGGTATATTTCTCATTCTGCCTAATTCTTTCAATGAATCGTTATGGCATGGCTTCTTTCCAGTCAGTATCCAGCTATCCGATTCCTCTATCCGAAGTCGTTCTAGCGATCTAACTCTACTAAGAGCGACAAAGACTTGACCATTTACGAATACCGTTGATCCTAGGTATAAAACAGCGTTGTCCATAGTACTACCTTGCATCTTATGTACTGTTAATGCCCGTGATAGTATGACTGGCAGCATTCTCCTTTCAGCGGTTCCTGTTAAAATATTCAAAACGGCACTTCATGCCTTCATTTATGCCTTCATTTCCAATTTGTACACGTATTGATGGTATATCTTCTGCATACATTTGATCTCGTC
>NW_023461891.1:0-22393 GCF_013731165.1 Rhagoletis pomonella
ACATTCCCATCCGAAGTTAATGCTATTCTAGATTAAAGAACTTTGTAATAAAATCATACACACCTTTTTTACCATTTTACTCCTTTCATTGAAACAGCGATGTTGACATTTTTCTAAACCATAATTTTTATTAATCTCTTCTTGTGTTCAGTACATGTAAGTGTTTGTGTGTATTTTGTTTTTTTTTTTTTGCTCTTACTATGCTTTTTATGTTTCTATGCGTTTGTTTACAATTCATTGTTCTTTTCGTTTTTTCTGTTTTCAATACTAAACTATTTTATTACTTAGATACTATTGTTTTTTTCATATACAATTATGCACTCATTTCTAAGAATAAATATACCATATGCATGTATGCGTGTGTAATGCATTAATTTATTTGTTTTTACTGTCACTTAATTCTCTATCATTCTTCTATTTGTTATTATCGTGAGTACGTCATTATCGTTATTGTATGTATGCCAAAATTTAATTTAAGTATGTATTTTTTAAATTTTATATATATTTACATTTTAAATGTTCACACATTCGCATATTTATTATTACATATCTGCATGTATGGTAGGTATGTATAGAATGGTTTGTTCGAACTCATTTCACTTCATTAATTATTAGGTTTTTTTTTTAATATTAACCTTTTTTAATTTAAAAATTAGTTTTATCACTTTACTTTTGTGTGATTTTCTTTGAAAACCTAAATTTATTTGTTTGTTTATTTATATTTATGTATGTATGTACAAAATAAGTAATAATAAAGTAAATATATATTCTTATAGTGTTAATTTATTTCTTTTATTTTTATATAAAATCATGTATGCTATGTTTTCTTTGCGTTTTAAGATAGTATTACTAGCAAAAACATAAATTATTTACACTGCATTATTTTCAAAGCGAGTTTTTTCTCCAAAGTACGCGTATGATATTCGCAATTCATCTGGAACAATTTGGATTTATAGTTTCATGATCAGTTTCGAAAATAAAATTTTCAAACTTATATAAAACTGAACATGGTTTTTGGTAATTTAAAATTGCATGTAAAATTTGAAACTTTTAAATTTGGACATACTTATTTTTGATATAAATTTCGGGTAATTTAAAACTGCACATAAAATTTGGTAATTTAAAATTTGGACATAATATATTTTAACTTAAATTTGAAAATAAATGTTTGGTAATTTTAAATCTGGACATACATTTTTCATAATTCAAATTGGGAGTATAAATCTTAAGTTATTTAAAATACGAACATAAATTTTTAGTTATCTAAAATCGTAAAGCAAATTTTTTTTCACCTTGAAACCATATTTCCAGTTCTTAAATCGCCAAAGGTGTCAGCTTTTGAAATGACTAAAAATTATGACAAGTTTTTAATTAAAATTTTTTCAGTACAATTTAATAAATTTTTGTGATTTTTGTTTTCAACCTTTCTATTGTAGACTGCGTTTTTTTTGGCGGTCTTAAATCATTTATTATTGGTTATAATATTATCGAAAAAAAATTTAAAATGACGATCATGAATTTATCAAAAATAAAAATCCAAATATAACGATTATTCTTGATAGAAAAAATTAAAACCATTAAAAACCGTTTAATTTTATCGCAAAAATGTAAATCGAATTTTACCGGCTAAATAATGATTTTTATTATAAAGATCATAACTGTTATGGGTCTTGTTTAAAAATTATGTTAAATATTAAAATTACAAATATGTTTTTTCCCTTTTTTTACTAAATCTATTTTACTTAATTAAAAACTTTTAAATTACAAATAATTTATGTTAAATTTTTCTATTTCCAAGACACATATCCAATTTTTGGAATTACGAGAAAAATAAGTATGTACAGCTTTTTGGTTTCTAAAAAAATTATGTCCATTTTTTTAATTAAAAACGCTTTGTGAACGGATTTTTACTTTTCAAAAGATTCAGTTTAGTCTTTAACTAATCCAAAAAAAGGTGTGTTTCCAGATGACTAGATATAGAAAACTAAATAATTAGTAAAAGTTTGGTATGTCAAAGAATTTATTCACATGATTGCTCAGAAATCCACTTATTATCAATTCTAACCATATATCTAATTTTCGAACGGAAGAAATATGTGTCCAACTTTAAAATTTAGCTGGAGATTTAAGTAAGCGAAAATGTGTTTTTAAAAAAATTTTAAAATTTTTTAATAGAGGAAATTAATGTCTAGTTCTTAAAAATCAAAAAAAAATATATTTTTTTGATATATGAAAACTATTATGACCGTTCCTTTAGTTGTTTAAAAATTATTTAAAATTTTAAAATTACAAAAAATTTATGCTCAAAAAAAATGTATGTTAATTTTTTTATTTAGACAAAAAATTATTACTAGCTCTTAAACTACAAATAATTTTAGTCCAATTTTCAAATTACCAGACATTTATAAACAGGTTTTATGTTCAAGCTTTGATATTGCATATACATATTAGGGTGGTCCCTCACAAAAAAAAAATAAAGTGAGAATTTTAAGGCTCTCACCGTTAGGGATTGTTCTCAACCAAAAAAAAAATTACTACTTTTTTTATTTCGAAATCAACAACTTAACCCAGAGGTCGCTCGAAGTGCTCAAAGTTTTCCATGTAGTTTGTATAGGAATAAAAAATTTTTTGTAGAAATAATATCAAATTCTTGAAAACCAATATTTTTAGATCGCATAAATTTATTACTCTGCAGGAGATTTTCAATAATAACCCATTTATAGCACTAAATAATTTGAGCACCTAAAAACCCCAAAAATGCAATGGGGGATCCTGAAAAAATCGCAGGTATGTATTTTAAAATGGCAAACTCAACAATTGTGCATTATTATTGGAAGTCTCCTGATGAGAACCAGAGTTTTCTAATCGAAAAATATTGATTTTCAAGAATTATAGGCCATTTCCACGATAAATGGTTTTTCCCCATATAAAAAATATGGAAAACTTTGAGCGACCTCTAGATATGTACATATGTTTTGATTCCAAAATAAAAAAATATGGGTATATTTGATTCGAAATATAACAATCCTAGGGGGTGAAAGCATTAAAAGTCAACTTTAACTTTTCAATGCATTTTTTGGAGCACCCTAGTGTGCATATGAAATATGCAAAATGCCAAATAAAATTTATCCCCGGTTTCTTAATGTACTATTTGCTTTATATATTTTTCACAAAAAAAAATAAAAAATTATAATCAAAAGGTTACTTATTTATATACAAGTAAGTACATGTATTCGAGGGTTTAGGGAAAAAACTTTTCTTTTTGCATAATTGTTTGTTTATTTTTTTTTTTGTAGAAAAACACTTTATATTTTTGCAAGTAAGTTCTTCTACCATTACATACATATACATAAGTATATGTTCTCATTGGTATTCATTTTATTTCCTATATTCTTTACTTACTACTAAATACTTGAATTTTATTTATTTGATATTTCCTTCAAATTTCGTTTTACACCTCCTGCTTTCTATAACTTTTTCTGTATGAAAATCTATTGAATCTCTTTTTGTCTAAATTTTAAATTTTTGTCCAACTACTACATAAATATTCTTCTGATGCACATGTTATCTCCGAAAACTAGCTGTATTTACAGACACTGCGTTTAGTTCATTGACCTCATTGTGAGGTTTACTGCATTTTAATGAAAATTTAATTACGTTTAAAAATAACTTAATTCTATTGATTTTTATTTACTTTGCTTATTATTTATAAATAGATACTCCAGCTTTATGTACAAATATATATAAATATGTGTATGTATGTACATATATGTATTTTTATTATTTCAATTGTATTTGCTATTGAACTCAATTCAGTGGCAATTAACACTGACCGTCGTAAGTGACTGCACGTACATATGTATGTATGTATGCATGTGTATGTGTGTCCGCATACAGGTGTTCGAAATTAACCGAGCACATTTACAAAAGTATATAAATATGTATACAAATTATGCGCATTGCATTTACTCATCGATTGATATTCAATGTGGCAATTTCGCGATTGAGTTGATTTCTAAAATTAAGTTAAAATGTAAATTAAACTGCTTATATTTAGCTGAAAAAAAACTCGTTCGGAAGTGGCATTGCCCTGCAGTTTGCAATATAAAATTATTTTTTTAGGCACGACAAGTTTAAAAATTAGTTCAGTTTTTGGTCAATTTTAAGTGTTGTTGAAAATATCCTGAATAAGAGTTTTTTTTTTAATTTTACTAAAAATTTATGTAGCTTGACGAAAATATTTCCACAATCAAGTACTGTCCATTCAAGTTTGAACTTGAAAAAAAAAGGCCTAAAATTATTGCCCATACAAAAATCTTTTAGATAAATAGAAGGCCATCGCAAAAAACAGTTGGCTAGCCTAGAGCGAAAGGTCAATTTTTTTTTTTTAATTTTACAGCAAAGGAAAAAACTACGCATAGCCGTTTTCTCTAAGCATTTTGCAAAACTTTGAATAAAACATTTTGCGTGTTTAAAAAAATCAGACTCAAAATCAGAATCATCATACGATTTCGAAGGACTCGTCACTAAGCTTGTTAATACTTTTGGAGCCTTTGCATTTTTAATTTCTCTTGCCTCATATATTAAATTATGAGTTTTCACAAAAAAAAAATACTTTAATAACTTTTGACTCTACGCTAACGAAACGGCTTTTGATATACATATGTGTATGTTTGGGTATAATTCTCGATAGTGATCTGCTCTGAGATGAAAACATAATGGAACTGTCAGCTACGAAGCTCTGAATACATACGATTTCACATCTACTTTCGCTTGACTTAATAGCTCGAAAGATATCCGTTATTGCATCCTTAAGACTCAAAGACGCAGATTCCTAGAGTCGAGGTTCATCCGGCTACTCGAAACTTCTTCATACTAATACCTGCAAGTACTGAACAACTCCTGCATACCATCAAATACCTTCACCAAAAAGAAGAAAATTGCCTTACCAACTCGACCGGACTGGCACATAAGGCCTCAGCATATACGCAACGCTATAAAAATTTATACTGTTGGTTGGTATAACTTTGTTAAAAATCAAAAATTTACGAACAATGATTAAGGTCTAACTGGATGCATAGGAAATTAGTAAAAAAAAAAATCTTGGAAAAGTAAGAAACTCAACCGAGGGCTATTTTAATGTGAAAAATATTCTAATTGAAAAATAAATAGTTCCTAGTGACTTGAAACTTCACAATGTAATATGAAAGACGAAATAATCCTCTAGGTGGCGCAGGAGTCGAGACATTGGGAAACCGGTATTTAGAGTCCGACTTGGTTCGTACTTAGAAAACTTGTTTTAAAAATACATTTTTACTATTAACTTACTAATTTCATTCTTATCAAACAGAAAGTCGAAAATTGTAGGCAAAAGTTCTGAAAAGTAATAAAAGTGAGTCATTAAGCAAATATGTTTAAACATTAAAAACAGGCTATTTAGTGTAATGAAAAATTAATTATGTGCAACTTACCGTCCATCTTTATTTAATTATTTCATAGAATGTATCAGTTTCCCATACTATTCGTTTGACTTGTGTATCAAATTGATAAAATTTTTTTAATAAATCAAATTATTTAATTTTGCATACAATTTAAATTGGCTGCGATAAAAAAAAAATAATAATCTCAATTATTTGTGTTTGTGGTGCAAAGTTAAAATGTAATAAATTATCAAATCTAGCAAAAATGTAATACAATCACGTGCATACATATGTATGTATGTGTGTATTTTATATGCGTATGCACAGTGGTAAAAAGTGGATGAATGGTTTTTAATATTTGCAATATTTTTCAAGCTAAAATTTTCTTGATATTTTTTTATAAAAACATGATTTATGCTTTAACAAAAACTATATAAATTACAGTTTCAAATTTTGTACAGAACTTACAAAAATTTCATCTTAATCTCGAGATTTTTAACCAGAATTTTTAGAAAGCTTAAGCCAAGCTTATTCCACTAAAATAAATGCAAGTTTTGAGCGGCTAAAATATGGCATTGATTTTTAATATTTTTTTATAAACATAAATTTCTTGTGAAAGAATATGCGCAAGACCGTTTGCCGCAAGCAAAAAAAAAAAATTGTTAAACAATTAATGCGATTTTTTAGCCGATCAAAACTGGCATTTGTTTTGCTAGAATTTTACAGGCTTGTTAATTGCATACCCAAAATATATCTAACATTCTGTTTAAAAAGCTCGAAATTTAGATAAAAATTTGTGAAATTTTTCTTAGTTCTGTACAAAATTTTAAAGTGTTTTTATATAGTTTCTGCTAAAGCATGAACCATATTTTTATAAAAAAAAATATCAAAAAAATTTAGCTTGAAAAATATTGTAATTATTAAAAACTTAAAACCATTCATCCATTTTTGACCGCCACTGTACATGTTTATACATATATCGCACGTTTAATAATATACAGATGTAACTCAAAATTTACGTTTTCGGGGATTTCATCATACAACTAAAAAGCTTGATATTTAGAACATGTTCAGCTTAACAGATGGCTAAGCTTCCCAAAAATAGCGAAGGTATGGGTATTTTCAAGTGTCTGTTTGTATACCAGCTGTATGAATAGATCAAACTTTGCTCGTGTTTTCCCACAAAATTGAAATTTTGAAATACTTCTTTATATTAATAAACGTGCGATATATGTAATACACACATACATACAGGTATTGTATTTATGATTAAACTACAAGCTAATGCATGATTTTAATGCACGGTTATAATTTACCATCTACATTTGCATACATACATATAGTATAGAGTATAGTATATAGATTGGCGCTACACAATATGTTATTTTTGGCCGAGCTTCTCATCCGATTTGTTGCGTGCGCCTTAATGTTGTCACTCAAAGGGGAGGATCATACAATTTTACGCCGACTCCGAAAGGCGATTGTATTTTAATGAGAAGCTGTTTTTCATGGCAGAATTACACTCGGAAGGGCGACCGCTATTAGAATAAACTTTTTTCTTAATTTTGTTTTCGATGTTGGTCGGAAAGTGGGCTCGATATCAGGTCCTACGGAATGGTAGGGCGCACTTCTAACTACTAAATCACGGCGGCCGCGCGCTTGTAGAAAAAAAAAAAACAAAAAAGCCTTGCCTTGCAAATGCTAATTAATATTAATTACAGCTATACTACAAATAATATTAAATTTAATTTATGCTTCTTTATTCTTTTATCCCTGTCATTAATTTAACTACATATTAAATGGCACTGACTTCAATTACTTAAATTAGACGCAAACATACGTGCATACGTATGTATTTGAGACTACCTCACGTTCCATAATTCGATGGGTGATTGGAAGATCGACCTAACTCTGATGTTTTTGATGTGGCAGCTTAGATAGGGCGTTTTTGAAACTAATTCTGAATTGGTGCGTTCTTCAATCTGAGATAGGGCGTCGATCTTACACTCAGCCGTCGATAAGTAAATGAAAACCGGTTTTTCTTTCCCAAGCGAGTTTTGAAATTTAATGCATCCATTTAGAAGTTAGGTAAGATAAACCTGCCCAGCCGCGCGGCAGACGTTTTGAGCATTAGCAACCAGATCAGCATCGAACCTTAAGTAGACTTTCTATATGTATAGTGATCATAATTGGGACACATACTCCGGATTTTCAAACTGTGAGAACGCAACGAAATCGAACTTTTTTTTTAAAGTAAATATACGATTACACACATACATATGTACATTTGTTAATTTTTGTAGTATATGCACTCCAATGATTTCAACTACGATTAATAAGTCTTACAATTTGTAGCCTACATATTTATAGATACATACATATAAACTCCCTCCAATACAACAACAATTTAATTGATGTTCTTCATGATAAAAACTGCACCCTTTGCTCTTTTACATTCCAGCTTGCTTAATTGTGCTTAAATTATTTATGTACGAGTGTCGCTATGCTAATCTCCTTACTTTATTTTGATGATTTTTTTGTTGTTTTATTTGTTCTTTTTTTTATTAACTAATTTTTACTACAAGTTTTCATCTTAAATTTCGCTACAGTTAGTTTTTGGGATATACATATATATGTATTTTGCATTTATAATGGTAGATAAGTGTGTGTGTGTGCGAATTTTCTCTACAGCTTAACTTATTATCAGTAGTTTCTTAAATATGTTTGTTTTGGGTTTGTGTAGAATTTGTGTGGAAAATGTAATTTCGTTAATATTACAAAGCCCGGGGGTAACTTGCCGCTGAGTTTAGCAACTGCGAATGCAGGAAAATTCAAAAATAAATAGCGAATAAATGCTGAAAGCAAGAAACGCACTTAAATCCTTAAGTCCTGCCTACCTACCACGCCACAGCATTCCCCCCCACCTCCCTCGGGCGCAGGTGCCACTCTAAATCAAATGCAGGTCGCAACGCTATGCGGGCTCACTTCTTGCTAGGCTCTTTCCGGCTTTTTTTTTTTACTTAGCTTTATTAAGATTGCGTGCTATGAAAACGCCGAATCAGCCGAAGCTGCTGTGTGCGGCGCAACGAAGCATAGGACGTTTGCACTGAGACATTTTCAGCGCTTGAGTGCTTAAACTTTAATGCTTCCACTTCCTTTTTCTACTTCCAACTCACCGCCTTGCATCTTAGAGAGCGCAGCGTATTCTCCACGAGCGTCAGCCGGTTTTCCACCTTCGCAAAGGACGCGCCACTTGTGCGGCTTTTATAGCTGCGCAACTGTTGCATCAATTACTTCATTTTGTGTGTGTGTGTGGGCGTTTTTGAAATGAGGCGTGTTTATTTTTTGTTTTGGAGTAACAATGCATGTATATATGTACGTATGTTTAGGTGCGAATGTGTCTGTGTGTGCTGTGCATGCTTGGCCACAACAGCTTCATCTTCATCTCGTAATTTCACTGAATGCGCGTGTTGCATGCGAACTTCTTGAGGTTGCACCACTAATGCTAATGCACCTTAGGTTGAAGCTGAGGCTGTGGCTGCGGCTGCGGCTTCCGCTTAGGCTGGAACTGTGGCTTTGACTGCAATTATTGTTGCTACTTCCTATTCTATTGCACCTGCTTTCGGCAACCACTGTAGCTGTTGCTCTTGCTGTCTGTTGTTCGGCTGCTTGGCGCAATGACGCTGTCGGCGGCGCTTTATAGCCACTGCTGGTATTGTTGCTTTTACTGCATTTGGTTGTGGCACTTCTTGTTGCCACGGTGAGTAGCGTTGCAGCTGCTGTTGTTGTTGCAAGGAAATGTTGCAAACAGCACGTGAAAATGGTGAAGAGCATACAACAAATGCTACAGTAGAAATTACCGCTATACATGCTGCTCGAATTGTGTTGCATTGCAGCAGGATGTTCACCTGCAAGTAAAAAGAATAAAAAGAAAGAAAGTTAAAATAAGAGATGAGGCAATAAAATGTGCACCCCTGAATAAGTGAGTGAATGTGCATACTCGTATGCAACAACTTTGTTTTTATGTACTCAAGAAATGAATGAATAAAAGTTTGAGTAAGTGAATTGCTCCAAGCAACGATATCCCTGCAATAAAATGAGCTATTTTTGATGTTAACCAATACCAGTCAGTGTTGCCGTTTTAGCCCTTTGGTGGCTAGATTTAGCTACCACATACTTTTTTTGGCCACATAAATTTAAAATTGCCCCTAGCCCTTTTTTTAGCCCTTTGCAGAATTTATTTATACCTGGCATGAAAAAGTTGTGTATACTTAATTCGATCTATTTTTTTTCAGAGATGAATTTTTAAACTAAGAAAGACTGATATATATACATATATGTATTGTATGTGCCTTACGTTTACATACATACATACTGTAAAAGTGTTAGGGCTGTTAACTTATCTATTAACGATTTAACTATAGTTTAAAATAGATAAGTTTACGGCCCTTAATATGCTTAATTTGTTAAATTGCCCATCAAGTCGATTGACCGTGTATGTTCTTGTGGTGTGATTGTACCAGCTGCTGGTGTGACTTCAAAAACTATTTGAAAATTTTATGATTGTACCAGCATGCTGGTGTCGTGAGGGGTGAAATTAGCTCAATTTTCTAAGTAAAAAGTATTTTGGCGTAAATTTCTTGCACTATATGAGTCAAATCCGTGTTTGTGGAAGATTAACTTAACGATATTGCAGTTGTGAATTAAAAAAAAAAAAACAATGTATAACAAAATGCTAGAAAAATTATGAAATTTCGGCTCTAATCATTTTGATCTTTCCTCGACCTCATTTGTAAAGAAATGAAAATGTTTGCATGTATGCTTGTATTATATTAATATTAATATTATATATTAAGTAAAAAATTTTAGCTACCATTTTTAGCCACAACGACTGTTTTTAGCTCTTTTTTAGCCCTTTTTTAAAGGAATTTGGCTACCACTAAAAATGATTCGCGGCAAAACTGATACCAGTTGCTTTTTAGATGAAATGGAAACCTTTAATAAACCCGTCAGCTTCTGCAAAACCTACACTCTGTTTAACTTCTATAGGTAACTCTTTTTTTTACGTCGCCAATATTTGAAGTACTTTTTTGAGGAAAAATTAGACATCGATTTAGATTTAGATATCGATAAACTTCGTTAGCTTGATATGTTTCGCAATCTGGATAAATCGTGTTAGCTCGATATTTCTAGATAACCCGAGCAATTTTAAAGACTATGAATTTGGATTGATCGACACATACTAGTTAGTCGATAAATTTCGGAAATTCGATACATATCTATAACTTGATGAATTAAAAAATACCGATAACTCGACAAAATTCTATAACTCGTTAAATTTCGATGACTATCGTTAAATTTCGATAACTGTGTACATAATTTAATTTATTTAAAGAATCTTATAGTTAGCGCAATAAGATGTCTCATCCTTTACAGTACAACAAGTAATAATTATTACAAAACCAAGAACATACGAGCATAGCAAAGTCTAACAGATTTCTTAATTACATGAAAATATGCATGTTTAAATTAAAAGGTATAGAGGGAAATAGAATTAAATAGTACAGTTACAAAGTTAAGAGGGATGTAGCTTACAATTGCTACAGATAGTCAGTTAAACAAATACATAAATGACCAGACTTGTTAAATGGAAAATTTATATATCTCGAAATATGTATAGAGATAACTGGATAAACATTTCGATAGCGCGATAAACTTTGAAGATTTCGATTCGATACATCAACAAACTTTTATAAACCAGTAAATTTCGATAACTCGATAAATTGAAAGAACTCGATACAATACGATGAATCGATATGTTTCAAAGACACAATAAATATTGATAACTCAGTAAACATTGATAACTTGATAAATTTCATAACCTGACAAATTTCAATAATCCCATACATTTTTTTAACTAGATAGCTATTGGTAAATTTTAACTACTAAGTTTCTGTCTCAATAAATTTCGATAACTCAATAAACATTCATCACTTCGAATAACTCGGTAAGTAAATATGGATAACCCGATGAATTTCGATTATTATAAACTTCGATAACTCGATAAATTTCGATGACTTGATAAATTTCGATAACTAAATTTTTGATGATACATATCGGTGGTCCTCTCTCTAAAAACTCTTACTAACGTGAAATGCCTCATGTCTCTAATCTGTGTCTAATCCTAACGACTTACTATAGTAATACTTACTTAGACAAAGACTAGGGACATGAGCTACTTAACAGTAAAAAGGGATTGTATTTTTTGTTACTGTTTCAAAACTTGCTATACTACATTTTTATACCCGAGCGCACTTGTGCACAAGGGTATATTAATTTTGTTCACATAACGGTTGTTTGTAACAACCAAAACGAATCGAGATAGATATAGACAAATGTATACATAAATGCTCAGAATGAATAGAGAAATCGATTAAGCCATGTCTGTCTGTCCGTCCGTCTGTCCGTCCGTCCGTGTACACGATAACTCGAGCAAAAATTGAGATATCTCAACGAAATTTGGTATGTAGGTTTCCGTTAATCCAAGGTAGGTTGGTATTGAAAATGGGCGAAATCGGACTGAAACCACGCCCACTTCCCATATAACGGTAATTTCCAGAAATACGAGAACTGCGATATTTTAGTAACTACTGAAGATAATTCACTCAAAATTGATATTTACAATAACTTTCAGACGGAAAATAAGAATATTATAAATTTTTGGAAAATGGTCGTAGCCACGCCCACTTATGGTAACATGTGTATATCTTCGTAGCCGCTGCACCAATTTCTTCCAAACTTGGCACAGTTGTTGGCTCTGATAGAGCAAACTAAAATTAAAAATTGAACGATAACCACGCCCACATCTCATATAACGGTAATTTTCGGAAATACGAAAACTGCGATATTTTAGTATCTACTGAAGATTATTCACTCAAAATTTATATTTACAACAATTTTTAGACGAAAAATAAGAGTATTATAAATTTTTGGAAAATGGGCGTAGCCACGCCCACTTATGGTTACATGTGTATATCTTGATAACCGCTGCACCAATCTATTCTAAACTTGGCACAGTTGTTGGCCTTGGTACAGCATACCAAATGGCTGGAAATTTTTAAAATCGGACAATAACCACGCCCACACCCCATATAACGGTAATTTAGAGAAATACAAAATCTTCGACAAATCAGTAAATATTAAAGCTAATTTATTCAAAATTGATGCTTATTCAAAATTGAAACTTAAATATTTCGAAATTTAAGGACGCTAATTTACTCAAAATTGATACACCCCGGCTTACCATCTAGCGGTAGGTTTCGTAAAGGTGAAAAAAACATATATTTAATACTTGCGCCGGGTATTTAATGTTCGGCTCCGCCCGAACTTAGACTTTCTTACTTGTTTAATATAAAATTTGCATAAACTACCAAACTGCGATTTTATTTTTAAATGTTATTAGGCTCTTGTTTATCTAAATTTTCAGGTAATAAAAAAAAGGATTAAATTTAGATGTTATTTGTTGTCGTAGTCTATTATAAAATCACATAACGCTGTTTGCAAGTGGACTACTCAGTTCTTATACATACATATGTTTTCATTTTCGTCCTTCTCTTAAATTTTTAATTTAATATTCTTATTTTCATCATTTTTTATCATTCTACATCTGAACATTTATCTTTATTATGAAGTTTAATTTCAAAAACTAATTAAAACAAAATGCGAAAACAATTAAAATTGAACTGTTTGCAACAACAACTATATACGGATGGTCTGAGTGCTGCTTTCTCGCCCATGCGGCATACCGCGATGCCCCTGATCGGAGGTTCTCGAAGCCCCTTCGGATGGTATGAGATATCCGTACTAGCGCTGATGACTACGCTAAGCACTAGTTCCCTAGATGCCCCTTTCGATTCCATAAGCGCCTTACTTCTATTCGACAGACTTCCCTAACTCTTGTGTGGTGAAAGAGTTGGGCTAAAAATAATTTCGGCTTTTCGTTCAAAAAGGCAGTCGATTGCGACCCTAAGAGGTATAATAAGATCGAAATTTTCTTCTTCTTGGGCACGCCAATTGTTTTTCTTCTGCTATATCAATTGGAAATGGCACACCAACCAGCCGGGCAGAGGCACCTTCGCAATTAAGAGTCCTGACATTCTAGTTGCATACCGTTAAGTCGGGGCCTTCTGAACGTTTGCCGTAGTTGCCACCAAGTTCTCGTTCTATGCTGAAGAAATTTTTAAATACTAGCCGTTTGCTCAAAAACACACAACCGTTTGCAGCTGCACTACAAGGTGAACATACTCTGCTGACTTCTCCCTCTCTTTTTACTGCTTGCCGCCTCTCGCACACGAGTTTCTTACGTTGCTTAGGAGGAGCAAACGAGGACGAAAGAGTAGGCATTGAATATAGTCGAGCAACTGTAACTTTCCATTATGTCTTACCAAATATCAATCGTATGGGCAAAGGAAGTATTTCCTTTTAAATTACAAGTTTTAAGCTAATACACTTTGGAAAAAAATGTTCGATATGTTTTTGCAAACACTCATACACACATATGTACATTGGTGCATATCCATTGCCCGATAAGAGAACATTATTTGTTTAAGTTGTTTCCTAAAGTATCAGCACTTGTAAAAAAATATACAAGCACACTAGGGTGATCCTTAACAATCAACATCCCCTTTATTTTTTTCTACGTACAAAATGAAGCATCCATTAAGATTTAAAATAAATAAAAATAAAATCAGAGGTCACTCACTGCAAGGGTTTGAAAAAAATAATTTTTTTTTTAAGCAAAAATTTTACAAAATTTTGATGTTGACCAGCTATAACTCAAGCAAGTTTATGATTTTAATATGTGTTCAAATAACTTATCCAATTTATCAGATTTCAAATCAAAATTTGCGAAAAAATTTTTTTATTTTTTTTGAACCGACTTGTTAATTTTTTTTTTGAAATTTGGAATTTTTCGTGGATGTTGTCATTATATGCATATAACAAAATAAAGGCATGCGCCATAAAAAATTTACACGTTGATACTTTTAGGACCACCCCAATACATACATAGTTATTCAGCAGCAACTGCCACGCAAAAAGTTCACAAAGTTACGCACTGCTAAGAAGTTGCACAATGCATACATAGCTTTTCTAAGTAGATATGTATGTATGTAGGTACATACGTATCCACCACTGCTGGCGCCACTCACCTGCTACATCCGTCGCCATGTCAGGCACACCAGCCAACCAACCAACCAACCAACTGGAAGTGGCCGATAAAGTGAATGACTTTTCGCATTTTTCAACTTCCACCATTATCCCACAGCAAAATGTAGCAGTTTACAAAATTTGTAGCATTAAAATTTGTTGCAGTTGCAATCACTGCATACCCGGTTACTTTTATGTATAGTATTTTTTTTTTGTTTTTTTTTGGAAAATTCTCTATTTGGTGCAGTGTTTTTCTACCTAAAATGCAATCTCAGTGTTTTTCTGTGTCGCTGGCTTCCTGAATTTTATTGTTCGCATTTCGATAACAACTATGTTGCAGCAACTGTTAATTGGGTCACACTTTGGTAGAGTTTCATATAAATTTGTATGTATATACATATGTACGTATACAAAATATCCCAGCGATGAAATTTATGCGTGTGTGTTGGTGTGTACTTAATGTACTGGCAATGTAAAGAAACTTGATTTACTTGTGGACAGGCCTCAGGCTAGGTCAAACACAAAAATAAATAGCCTCCATAATTGGTGTAATAAAAATTACCACTAAACGATGCGTAACTATCACTTCTGAAAATTAGTATCCCAAGTGCATATGGACATCTATGTTTGACTTTAAAAGTTCCTTTTGTATATTTAAATTGACTACACGTAATTATTTTCAAAATTTTATATTGGAGTATCTAAATACTGAAACTAGTACTTATACATTGGAAAGAAGAATGTGAAACAGTTGTGGGTTCGAAGAAATTCCGCATTTCTCCGCAATGGAATTGTTCTCCGACACTTTGGAAAATATGAAATTTTTCCCATTTATTTAGACCTATAGAGGTCACACTCTGCTAGATAAATTATCTACAACATATTCTGCTATGATGCAAAATTGTTTGTTTATTTATTCTAGGTTGGGAGTAAAGAGAGATGTACATTTATATATCGAGCAACTTCCTCCAAGAAGGACACCTGCTTGTATCATCAACAAAAGGTGAATAAGTCGTAGTGATAATAACTTTTCTCAGAATGCACGAATGATGACGTCAGATTCGGGAATTATTGCGTATAGCTGTGCAGCTTTAACGCAATACCCGTAGAATAAACATACTCCAAGCGTAACACTTGGACACCACTGCAGAGCAAAAAGCAGCGTTATAGCTCAGTTATACATACTTTGCACTGCACTGCATAGCATGTATTTTTACGTAGCATTCAAAAACCAACAGACTTCTACATATGTTACGCTGTGCGTTGGCTAACTGCTTACACGAAAAGCTCATTTAACCGATTCTCTATGTGACAACTCTCATGCACTGCTAAGTATGCATAACTGAGCCATAACTCTGCAGACAATGACGCCGCGTGCGACAATTGAGAAAAAAAAGTAAGTGCGCCTGGGCCACGCTTGAGAAGTGAAACTTACGATATCGATAATCGATAACGAAATCGATAAATAATTGATAACTAAATCGATAAAATATCGATAACAAAATCGATAAAAATATCTATAACAAAATTGATAAATAATCGATAACAAAAATCGATAAAAATATCGACAACAACATCGATAAAAATATCGACAACAAAATCGATAAAAATATCGCTAAAAAAATCGATAAGTAATTGATAATAAAATAGATAAATAACCGCTAATCAAATCGATAACAGAAACGATAAATAATCGATAACAACATCGATAACAAAATTGATAAAAATATCGATAACAAATTCGATAAAAATATCGACAACAAAATCGATAACAATATCGGTAACAAAACCAATAACAATATCGATAACAAAACCAATAACAAAATCGTTAAAAATATCGGTTACACAATCGATAACATAATCAAAAAAATATCGATTATTATATCTATAAGTCCCGAAGATATCGATAGCAAAATCTATAAAAGAATTTCGATAACAAAATCGATAAAAATATCGATAACAATCCCGAAAATATCTAAAATCCCAAAATAGTTTCCAGATTGATCTCTATCTATATCCTTTTTCTATAATTACCTTTATTTTAATCTTTCTTCCCTATCTCCATCTTTACTTTTACCGGTATCCTCATTCTCATCTTTTTGTTTTATTCTTTAACCTTTTAAGTTTTGTTAAATTGATACGATGTGCTTACACTCAAGAAGCACTTGTTTCAGCCCCAACCATTTCCGTTGCAATTTCGTTTGAATTTGTCAATTTACTCCCAACCAACCAACCCCCGCTAAAGAAGTTTCACTTCGAAAATTATTGTTTTCTTCGAAAAAAAATGTAAGCCATAACTACCCTGCAGTGAAAAGCCAAACCAGTTAGAAAAAATACTAGTTCATTAACTAGTATGTGCCTACCAGTTCGACAATTTCGAAGAACTTAGGCGATCAGCGGCATCTGCCTTTGAATTGCCAAAGCCAAAAATAAAACGCAATTAATTGCTTTTCTTACAAATGTCGGCTGTGGCGTCACGTGAAGACTACTGGTTCTGGTTCTGAAATCGCAGGTTCGAGGCCGCTTGGAGGTGGTTAAGATTTTTAAAGTTAAATAAATGTAAGTAAAAACAATTTATTCAATTTATAAATAAATAACAAATTTGAAAATCTAATTGCATTACAAAAAAACATTTAGGAAGAAATGCTTGTGCTATAAAAACAAAGAAATAAAACAAAAATATTTTTTTTATTAAATTTAAAAATTACAATAAACAGCCTAAACAAAAAAATAAATTTATTAAAAATAAAAATAAAATAAAAAAAAGAAAATAAGAAAATTTTTCCTGCGTCAGGATTTGAACCTGGGACCTCAGGCTTAACACGCGAGTGCTTTGCTCTGTCGGCCATTGTGACTGCTGGAGCGTCGCGAGCTAAAAGGCACACTAATGCTTTTCACGGGGCATGAATTGGCAGACTACCTCATCAACTGGTATGATGCTACGAGTATTTATACTAGTAGATGCTGATGCATAGCCTGACAACTGACATCTCGTAGGACATCGCAATGTTAAAAATACCAGTCACTAACATTGAAAAAGGATAGAACATGAACTAGTTGAGCTGAAACGCAAACTGGTAGAATTCTAGTTCACAACTAGTAGCTTTCCCTGCAGGGTACGAAAATAATTCAACTTTTAAAAAATTGTCAAAGTCATATACAAATGCATTTTTTGATGAATGCACCAAATAGGGCTTTCTGAAAGTTTTACCTTCACCAACTCATCAAACTGCCTTCGTATAAAATGACAAGTTCCGGGGAAATATTTCCATCAACATATGCAGCTTTTAGGTAGCTAAGTAAGTAAGTATAAATAAATTATTTGCAAATTGTCATTATTTTCGAGAGTACTTGAGTTACAGAAACGAGAATGCACTAAATGAAACAACAGTAAGATGCACAACTCATTTCACCCTTTACAGACGGTGAAGACGGATGAATAAGAAAGCATAAAAACATTTGAGTGAATGTTATGGTATGGAAAATGGCTGCAAAAAGATTTCCATGAAATGCAAAATGAGATCTGAATGCTAGCGGCAATTGAACTTCTGATTGCATTACAAAACAGAACAGAAAGCAACACAACTCCCTACTCGAAAGGGTTGCACAATAGCGCATGTAAACGTATGCACAAGTATATGCGCCTACAGGCTGTATACACATATTAAAATTTTCAAAGACAGCAACAAAAAGCTGACCACTTCAAAGCAACTAATCGGAGGGAGAGAAACATGCGTAGTGACTTGCCATGTACGAAAATTTATAGACAGGTTTCCTCACAGTGCGTTGCAATAGAACTTTCGACGCCGAAATCAAATCAATGGAGGACAGCTGGGCTTCGATATTGTTATATCGAGCATTGTAGAAGCGTGTAGAAAAGAACAACATTAACGATAGCGAAATGACAGAACAGGTATTTCAAAACGAATCACCGTGGATACCTTAGAAGACAAAGAGGTTATACTTCCTTTCTAATATCTCGGTCTTATACTATATAGCAAACTAAACTGCGGGCCAAATATTGCAGTTAGAGTGCGCAAAGCAACAGTAGCACTATACTCTTGAAGCAGTTCAATAGGAAAATGATTGGGGATAGAACCCAAAATAACACAGCTCTCTATCCTGGTATAGTGCTATGGTTGGATAAAGTCCAAACTTGCGTCCAGCTTGCGATGATAACAACAATTTCTTCTGGTAGACCTACATGCCAAGCAGGTCGCAAGTTTTGCGGCAATTCGTACGATTAGTCTAAATAAGTTGTCAAACCAGTTATGGTCATGGTAAAATACTGAGGTAGTTTTTGGGGCTTCGCGGATTAAGAGACCCTGCTCTCATTGCAGCGACTAGGCGTACATTTCGCTTTCTTCAATGTTTCAGAACCATTCTTGTCCTCAAAAGACAAATGAAAGAGAAATGGCAAGGTAGTTCGAAAGTTTTTTAATATTTTAGCGCAAAAGTCTTAGAAAAGCTCTCTCGTTCACCATTCGTGGTGAAAACCAATTTTTGTATATCTGTTAGCTCGCGTCGCTGCAACATTAGCAATGGCCGAGTGAGCAAAGTACAGGTGTGCCATTCCAAAGATCCGACTTCGAGCCTAGGGCGGCACTGTTTATTTTATCTTTTTAAATTTAAATTCTTTTCTTTTTTAATTTTTCAATTCGATTGTTTTAAAAAGAAAAAAATACACTTTTTGATTTCATTTAATTTTTAGAAAGTAATTTTAGGTATTTCTTTTCTTTCTCAATTTAATTTTGTTTTAATGATTAGATGTCATTGTTTTAAAAAGTAGCATATTTTTTAATTTCATTTAATTTAATTCATAGAATCTATTTTCTTTTTTTAATTATTATTTTTTTCGTTTTTAGTTTGATTTTCTCTTAATCTATATATTTTATTGTTTAAAAAAGAAAATATATATAAATTTTTTTAATTTTTATTTGATTTGTAGAAACTTATTGTATGTATTTTTTTCCTTTTTTAATTACATTTGTTTTTTTCGTTACTTTGATTTCCTTTTAATTTATAGATTTTTTTGTTTAGAAAAGAGAAATATATGTTTTTTTATTTCATTAAATTTTCAGGAGCTTATTTTTTATTTTTTATTTTTTTTTAAATAAAAATATTTTCCTTTTTAATATTAAGTTTTCTGTATATAATATTTTCTTTTTTAAATTTTAATCTTCTTCTAAGACAAGCAGACTTATGGCAAAGATCTCCTCCTGAGAGACACTTTAATCTTTAGATAGGCGATATGACTGCCGTCAACAACAATTTTTCCAACTCTGAGCCATCAGTGCAGATGGCAATACCATTGTTTATCGTCGGCAGGTCAGCATCCTAATCTTCCCTTATACAAAATAGGCCGCTTTGAAACTCAACTGAAATAAAATATGTAAAAGATTTTCACTTGTTTGAGTTGTATCCTACAAGGTATGCATGCAACCAGTCAAAGACGAGCAGTTGCCACTTTGAGGCAAACAAAGGCAGACAACAAAAACCTTAGAGCAAGCGCCTAGCTAGAAACAGTTACAGAATGCAGCAAAGTCTCGAAACACCAAAAAGAAAAAAAATACAAAAAACAAGCATAAGCGCCAAAACAAGAACAAAATGGAGAAACGGCACTACGATTACATAGCTGAAGTGAATAGGTAAAGGCTAAGTGGCTAAAGGGTGCGAGTGTAAGTAAACAAAAGACTTACAAAAACAATAACAATATTATTATTAAATGAGCATTACTATAGCTACTGTTGAGAAACGCTCGCACAATGCGCCAACGGAAATGTTACACTTACAAAAACACAACACAAAAACAGCTTGTAAAATAAAAACTACAACTTTGACACAAAGTCTCGCCAGCAGCTTCAACGGCAAAAAAACAAAAAACAAGAGAGCAAAAACGTAAGCGACGAGAGATAGCCAAAGTAGCGCATAGTTGCATACCATCACGACTGACCGGCTAACTCAAAGAATTCTTTAACAACCACGGCTTGCAGAGTAGTTATAAGCGGGGTGACCGCTACTACCTTCCCTTAAAACTTGCGCATTGTGCAGAATAAAAGTAGACAAGCGCAGGAAATGCAGCGTTGAGCCTAAAGGCAAGTCATTCGCTAAACACTAAGCAAGCTAGTGAGAGATGAGCAGGCGAGCGACTGCAAGCTGTATGCAGTTGCAAGTGGGCATAATGGCGAATGGCAGGCGACAGGCGACACAGGCGCTGGTAGACCGGCAACCAGCAACGCCACATAAACCATGTCGGCTTAGAAAATGAAGTTATCACGGGGTACAAGAGTGTTTTTCTATTCTATTTCATTTTCTAGTTTACAGCTTGAAGCTTGACTTACACATTAAAAAAATATATGTTTAAACAAAGAAAAAAATAAGTTTTATTTATAACAAAGTGTTTTCCACATTCCATTGTGACCAATTGCAGTGCACATTTTAAGTGGCCTGCCAAATGACTGCATTGCCGGGCAACAATCAGTAACTTGTCGGGCGTCCTGCTGCACTGCCGCATGACGAGAACATGTGACAGCCATTTTGTTGCTTTCTTTCGGGTAATTGACCGTTAAAGCGACTTCCATTTACTTTTGTTTGCAATGTGCAATGCAAGTTTTTTATTTTTATTTTTTGTGTTTTTTTTTTTGTTTTCTTCAAAACCAACACAGCTTTTCACATTCATTTCCACTATATTTTAGCTACCGAAGAAAAGCTCCTTTCTTGATGTGCACTCGGAAGTAAAGCAAACATTTGCACACACAAGGCATGTAAAAAAAAAATAAAATACTAAATGCAGAGAAGTTGTGAAAATAGTGTAGTGGCTGCATGAAAGAAACCATTTGGCACAAGTTTATTTATCGCTAGAGGCACCTCAATTTCACACACATACATTCTCAAAGAACTTATAGAGCATTTAAGCTGGCACACAGAGTTAACGAACACGCTCACACATAGCCATGCTGTAAGTCGTGCAAGTGCACTTTTGTTGTATGTAGGTATGTATGTATGTGTTATATAAATATTGGTGGGCAGTTAATTATTTTCTGCAGCTTTGGGCATTTCCTGTATACATAGTACATACATAGACATGCAGTCATGCTTTGTGTCAAACCGAAATTGTATGCGGACTATTTTAATCCTTGAACGTACATAAATAAAAGACATTTTGCCAAAGGCTATTATGAAGTTGTGATTATATAGTATGTATTTGTACTCGTTTAGTTTGCCATCAGACTAATGTAGAAGAAAATGTTGCGGTTAGAAAATCTCTAAAAAAGATACTTCAATGAATAGAAAGCAAGCAAATAAATTTAAGATCAAGTGCCAGAAAACTATTCATCCACAATACATATTTATTTAAATAGTATGTGTGTATGTTTAGAATAGTTTACCAAGTGATTTTCAAGCAGTTATCTATTATTGTTATACACATGTATATTTATAAGTATGAAGTTGTAGAAGGAAACTCCATTCAAAATATTTTATTGTATTTATTTAACTGGATGTTGTCCGCGACGCACAATGTTTCGACTATAGAAATACGAGCTGTACGTGGCGTATGAGTAACTAAATTTCCTGCTTATTTTTCATACAAAAAATCTTTGCGCATCTTCGTTTTACCACTCATTATTTCGTACTTATCCGTCGGTTTTCTTCATCAGTAACTGTTTTTCTTTTTGCAACATAACAGGCTTTAAAACAAATGAAAAAATTTGGCACAGAACCTGTTATTATTTTAATTTTTCTTCTGTTAGAGTTTGATTTTTTTT
>NW_023461892.1:0-22392 GCF_013731165.1 Rhagoletis pomonella
CTAAGTCGAATTATTTTGCCATTCGCCATTAGGTTGTCGACAGCTATGCAATTGCAATTTTTCTTTTTATGACTCTTCTAACCATTCGCATGTGTGTGGAATAATTGGCTTAAAGATTACCAAGAAATACTCTCAAAACATTTTCGGGATATTTTTTTTTGCATAAACTGCTTATTGGTGTACATTGTTTCACTGGCTTCAAATGAGTTGAAGATATGAATTTAAGAAGTTGATTTTTTTACGTATTCCATTTCTTTAAGATTTCTTGCAGCCATGATATTGTTAAGACTTTTGGCGTCCCCAGGGAAGACAAAATTATTTGAGCTTCTGGAAATGAATCTGTTTCATATTAGACTCACTAATATTTCTATCTTAAAGCAGATATTTTATAGTTAGTACTAACATTGCTCGAAGAATGGCCAGCAGAAAGAGATATTTTAGGTCTCCGAATACCTCTGGTTGGACGAATAATATAAAGCATGGAAATCTAATTTCAAGCCGACGAATCCGATGCCGTCGCCATATGCTAAAAATTGTACCCCATTATAAAAAACGGTACCTGATTCAGCTCTTTTATTTTCATAATTCTAAGATCAGATAGGCAACACTAGTAAAATTTTAGAGAAGAGAGCACACCCCGAAAGAAAGCTTGTGGCAATTTTGTTCTTCATATTTCCTTATTAGATTAAATGTTTTTGAATCCAAATGGATGGCTCCCAGCATAAGACGATTTCTCAAAGTGATGTAGTAGCGTGCAAAAAGTGAATCCATAGCAAATGATTTTAAAAAGACGAAATAAATGAACATAAAATAAATGAGAAGAAAAAAGCTCATTCAAGGCAATGGGAAAACATTGCTCTAACTAAAAAAAAAATGTATGTATATTTGTATATACATATGAATATGTACTTGTATATACATACATATATAGGTATGAAGACTAACGTGTTCGCACATGTCTAAATATAAAAGTACTAAATAAAACATAAAAAAAACTGGGACAAGTACAAAAGAGGTCGAAGTATTGACACAAGGACAGAGCGAGTGGTTGTATTGTTTTGTATCCTTCAGACTGTTTGGCGTATATTGCAGCAGCATATTAGGAACATTTTTGCCAAGCAGAAACACATTTTTTTTTTTGCAAACCAGAGGATTGGACCTCTAACTTCTTGTTTAAGGCATAATAATAAATTTTCCAATGATTTTCCTAATTTTTTTAATCTTTCTACTTTAATCTTTAGCTTTCTAAATAAACCGAAGAGGGAGTAAAACCTTGCCAGGTTTACTTATCGCATACTTAGCAAAAGAAATGATGCCGCAGACTGGGGCAGCGCATTCAATGAGAGAAAAGAGAGTAGTGGTACTTACTCACAAAGGGGAGACTTGGGTGAAAAGCGGCAGTCGCATGGTTGCCTATGCTGACAATGTAGCAATATAGTTAGATGAAAGCCCTTAGGCACCCTGTATAAACTTATGTATTTGGCTAAAAAGTGGGTTGCTTCCAGCGGTTAAGATGTAAGCCCAAAAAATTAATATAAAACCACGATTCCTCAAGCTTCAAAAATGGACGACTTTCCTTAACACTCTCTGACAGGGTGAAGTATTTCTGCTTGATCCTTGACCCGAACCTTTCCTGGAAGCCGAACACCGAGGAAAGGGTAAAGAAAGCTTTAAATTGCTGTAGAAGACTGTTGACCAGCGCATAAGGCTTTCTACGGCATGGTTTATGGTCTCAATGATCACGAAAGCAAATAGCACGAAAGTCTTGCAAAAGAACTCCCTTGCCAACAATCATTGTGAAAAGTTTTTTTTGACAGAAAATACTTGAGCATGTTCCAAATGAAGATGCATACCATTTTGTTCGCGCTGCTTCAACAGTAGCAATGACCGAGTGAGCTCACCACTGTCGTACCAATCGAGAGATTCGAGATTCGAATCCTTGGACAGCGGATCTTTTTATTTCTTATTAAATTTTCTTTTAATTTATATGTATTTTTTATTTAATTTTAACCTTTTTAATATAATATAATTTTAATTTTCAGATTTTATTGTTTTAAGCAGAAAGAAAATTTTTATTTCTAATAAATTTTCAGAAAGATAAATTATTTCAACTCTTTTTATAAATTGTATTTCTTTTCTTTTTTAATTTAATTATTCTAACGTTCTGTTTGCGCTGCTTAAACAGTTGCAATGAACGAGTGAGCAAAGCGCTCGCGTGGTTCGAATTCTCGGGGTGCGGATTTTGTTTTAATATTTTATTAAATTTTCCTTTAATGTAAATGTATTTTTTGTATGTGTAATATTTTTTCTTTTTTTTTTTAAATTTAGCTTTCTATTAGTTTTAAAATTTTCTTGTTTTGAACAAAACAAACAATTTTTAGTTTCATTTCATTTTCAAAAATGTATTTGATTTTAATTATTTTTTTATATACAAATTTTCTTAAAATTAATTTTCTTTTAATAATCAGATTTTATTGGTTTAAACAACAAAAAATTTTTTGCTCCGTTTACTTTTTAGAAATTCATTTTATTTCAATTCTTTCATTATCTAAATTTAATTTTTTTCTTTACTTGGCCGATTTTGTTTGAAAAATAAAAATATTTTTTGGTTTTTTAATTTCGTTCAATTCTTAGTAACCAATTTATATTTAATTTATTTTCTTCCTTTTAATGTTGTTTTAATTTTAAGATTTTCTTAATTTAAAAAGAAAAATATTGTTTTCTGAATTTGAATTTTTAGTAGACTTATTGATAAAAGACAAACAGAATAGCTAGAGAGAAAAGAGATTTCAATATAAATAGCTGCCGGAATTTACAATCGTCTTACGAAAGAGTTTTGCCTTACAAAAGACTGGTGATTTGAAAGATGGTTGCCAGAATTGCCTTGTGACAATCAGGCAGGTCGTGCAAATGTCGATTGGTGTAGTGAAGTTGGCATTTAATGGTACATAGCTGTGGCGAGATTCTGCAAACAGTAAGCGACAATTTTCGGATCGCTATTGCAACATATAGACAGACATTCGTAACACACTTTTCGGTTGATAGTCGCGACCAATGGTGATTTGTCGTAGTTAGCTGTACATTTCATAGTAATGAAAATTTTTTATTTATTGATCAATAATTAAAAGATTTTGACAAGAATCAACAAGTGAAAATTAAAAGATTTCAATATAAAAATTCTGTGTCAACCAGACTGGTCCATTGCACTAGCGGATAATATACATACATATATCTTTTCCTATTTACAGCTGTAATATATGCAAATAGTTAACATATAAGGACATACACACTTACATAGTAAGTACTTTTAAGTACTTATACATATATATATATACATATACATATATAAAAACCAACGTTGCATTTGTATGCACACCAATGCACTAATATAAAGCTATGCAGACATCGATCCGCATATAAATATTTAGCAAACAGCAGACACGTTATTGAAATCAAGGAATACCAAATGCAAGTTAACAATTCAGCTGCTGTTTTTGTTGCTGTTGGTTCTCTTTGCCTAATCCTCAGCAAATGCGAATAAGCAAAATAGTTGCCTCCGTATTATATAGGGAGCTTAGTAAAAAAGCTATAAGTGCATTGTATGCTAATGTGACAACTGCATTGCCAACTGATTTAGCTACGTGTGTATGGATGTGTGCATAGCAAAAGCTGAAACAGTAGCTAAAAGCAGTCGTTGTGATCTGCATAAAATGCATTCTAGCTCTTATACATACGAAGACTTGCTGCTGCTGATGTTGCTTTGTAATGCTTGCAAATTAATTTATGAATGCAAATTTTATTGCGTTTGCAATTTTTGCTTGTAAACATAGCATTAAGGCGAGATATGCGGTATGCAAGTGAGTTAGTTATAGTGTTATGTATTGTAAGTATGTATGTTGCTTGGTGGAGAGCCTTGTGAGCTATGGGAAAATTAGCAACTGTCTACATAATTTGTGATGTTTTTTGCAAGCGAGAATTTAACGAAATTTTACTAACTAGATGTACTACCAAGGATTTGTCCGGAGTTTTCTACAACGTCCTAATCGATGCTTTCTTGGATTGCCTGCACACTCAGTCGCAGTGAATTGTGCCATATATCACCTGTTTGCCAATATTTTTAACGGCCAGAAAGTTATGGCTGAGTGTGGCGGTGCGACGGTGTCGAGGAATTTTAAAAGATATACTAGCCTAAGATGTGTTCTATCTACGTTGATGAGAGCACCTGTGAACAACAAAATCGTATCCAAGATGAAAGGTTTTCTGCGCTTACAGCTGTCTGACAGGGTCAAGTACTTGGGCTTGATCCTTGACAGGAAGTTGTCTTGGAGGCAAAATATCGAGGAAAGGGCAAGGAAGGCATAGGTGGCCTTATATTGCTGTAGGAGAGCTATTGGTAAGAGGTGCGGTATCTCGCCTAAAGTTGTCTATTAGCTTTACGAGGCCGTAGTCAAGCCAATTAAGTTTTATGGCGCCCTAGTCTGGTGGAGTTCACTGGAAAAGTCTACACTAGCTAGGCAGCCGGAGCTGTACAACGGGCTGCACTAATTGGTATTAGTGGGGCACTGCGGACCGCCCCCTCGCTAGCACTGAACGTTATGCTGAACGTAGTGCCTCTCGACGTTGCAGGCAGATTTGTCGCGGCGCGAACGGCTATTAGACTCAGGGAATCCGATTGGTTGACCAACTTCGTGACTGGACACTCTGGAGTTCTAAGGGGCTTCGATTTTATCCCTGATCGTACGGATTACTGTGCCACGGATATGTCTCCTAGGAGCTTCTTCTCTGTCCACTTTCCCTTAAGGGAGGAGTGGGCCGGGTGGGACTTCTGAATGAGGGGTGCGGTGAAATTCTTTACGTACGGATCGAAACTGGACGGCTGGGTTGGTGGTGGGGTCACTTGCCGAGAGCTTACCATCAGCACTAAGTTTAGACTCCCAAACTTCAGCAGTGTATTCCGGGCGGAAGTAGCTGCTACCAAGGAGACGGTGGATTCACTCCTAAGGAGAGTTATAATGGTCAGGGAAGTGAGCGTATACTCTGACAGCCAGCGGCTATCAGGGCCTTGAGTTCGTTGGAGGTGCGCCCTAACTTGGTTTATTTGGGTTCCGGGTCACAGGCTGGGCTGGGGGTGCCTTTGATCGCTTGTGGTACACTCCTAGCCTGAGAGATGGGGCTCTTCCTGCTGATGATCTAGACATTGTTATCTCTTGTAGATGTCTAAACTCGATGAGGAAAATTCTGGAGAGGACACTAAAAGGTATACATAACTGGTCCATGGAAGCAGCTCCAGCGAAACGGACCTGGTTCTTTTTATAGGTTAGGTAAAAGTGGCCGTCAGTCCAAAAACCCACTCACCTAAATATTTAAGGTCTGTGATACTACTGTGAAACGCACAAATCTTATTGACAATATTTCATGGAACCACATGAGACGTAGGATTGATTTTATTCCTACAACGGCTACTGCAATGAAAGAGCTTAAGTAGTGTTTACCTAAAAAACCTGCTCTGGTCTTAGCTAAAGCTGGACAACTGCAGAAGAAGTGTGTAATTGTTTCTTCCTCTTCCTTATTTTATTTTTTTAATTTTATTTATTTATTTTTTACAGTCTGTTAGACTTATATTGCAACAAAGATTTAACATTCTTATAATTAGATTTTAGATTGAGAATGTAAATATTAAATATTAAATACAAAATACAAAATGCTCTACAGAAATTTTTAAATAACATTATTTCTTTATCACTGCAATTATTTTATGTCAATATAAACGCATGCAATTTTCTGGAAGTTATGTAGACGGTTGGAAAGGCCGAGTTTCCAATCCGCGCTATTCTTTTTGGGTTACTCCATTTATTGATATCTCCTGGGTGGTCAGAAAGGCCGAGTTTCCGATCCACCCAGTCGCGCTTTCGTGACGGTTGACGGTTGGAAAGGCCTAGTTTCCAATCCGCTCGTTTATTGTTTATTATCTAAGGGTCTAGGTAGTCGGAAAGGCCGAGTTTCCGATCCGCCTAGTCTCGATATCTTGGTGGTTGGAAAGGCCTAATTTCCAATCCACGCTATTGTTGATACATCACTATCTTGTAGGCAGCATTCTACAATAGTCAAATAGCAGCCGCTTGAAAAGAGTGATAGTATCACAATTTTTTATAGCCTCTGGTAATTCATTGAAGCACTTTAAGCCTTTATAGAAAATATTTTTTTTGTCCACTTCTCTGCAACTTCTACAATATTCATGGGAGAATACCTGATGGCCAATGACCGGTTTCACAGGCATTGACCTTCGAAATGCCCTATCTGTTCTACCGTTTTTTCCTAATTTGCGGCCATACAAGTGCCTTCGTCTTCCCATGTCCTATTGATCTCTTGGATAATGCTATTTCTAATCATTAATTTGCAATTTGCACACCATCTATTTGTTGATTTCAAAGCACTTTCGACAGCACGAAAATAAGTTACTTTTATGCGGCGATGTCCGGATTTGGTATACAAGCGAAACTAATACTTACGACTGAATTGGAAGAACCTCTGCGAGCCGTTCGTTGGTTTAAGCCAAGGTGACTCCCTTTTGTGTGGTTTCCGCAATACTGAACCGTTCAGGCGAAATTGTTTACAAGAGCTTAGAATTGCTGGCGTATGCCAACGACATCGACATCATCGGTAAAAATAGGCGATACGTAAGCTTTACCTTCTCGAATTTAGATAGAGAAATAAAGTGCGTGGGTTTGGTGATGAATGCGGATAAAACGAAGTATCTCCTGTCGTCAAACAAATAGAAAAGTATAAGCGTCTCGGCACCACTTCGTTTATTTAGGAGCCAACACTAACACCAATAATAAAGCCAGCCTTGAAATCCCACTAATTACTTAATCACTCATCATGTCATGTATGGCGCGGAGGCATGGACAAGGAAAACATCTGATGAAGCGGCTCTTGGTATTTTCGAGAGAGATTTTGCGAAAGATTTATGGGCTTTTACGCATTGGCGATGGCGAGTACCGCAGACGATGGAACGATGAGCTGTATGAGCTTGACAATGACATGGAACGAATTAAAATTCAGCGGCTCCGCTGGCTTGAAATTATTCAACTCGGCACTCGCGGGTGGTAGCAGAGGAAGAGGGAGGCGCTCATTTCGATGGAAAGACCAAGTGGAGAAGGACTTGGCTTCACTTGGCATTTCCAATTGACGTCAGTTGGCATAGAATGGAAACGACTGGCGGCCTGTTTTGGACTTGGCCAAAATCGCTTAGCCGGTTAGAGCGCCAACAAATAAGAATAATAGCACTCATAGAGAGCCGCTATGAGAGCCGAGTAGCTAAGACGCTGGTTTTCAGGTACGAATGCAGCTTTTCGACAGTGGGCTTTAGTTGCGTGCTCAGAAGCGCGTGCATATCTTGGATGCAACAATGCTGCCGCACATCAAGCTGGCTCACAACTTGCGCCGAGATAGCCTGAAATGGGATGCCAATGATTTTTCATCTATACTTTGAACTGTCTCTTTAATATGGCGATGCCTTACAAGGCAACGTCAACTAATGAAATATATATTTTTAGCTGTCCACCGCATCCAAAAATTTTGTTTGCTCTTTAATACTCAAATTACATATGTCTTGATCCAGTTTTGTTAACCTCAATATCAAGCGAATACCTTCTACCTTACCAAATAGCCAACAGATTTACCGGCGGATATCGAAATTCACTAGCTTACTGGTTTAAAGTAGACAGATGAACGGTACTAGTGAGATATGTCTTCGATTGCATTATGTGATTGCTCAAGCAGTGTCTGACCTGCGGCAACAACGTTTGGAATGCAATCTCGTTATGCAGCAATAAAAAATCCACAAATACACAAAAACAAGTTTTAGGTTTTTTTTTTATCTAGTTGAAAAGCTGTCAAACAAGTGACTGTCGCCGCCGCTTCAACCGTTTCGTTTACTCCGGCCACCATAGTTGCATGCGAAAAAATACTACTATCTATTGGTTGCATCAATATACTCATCGCAGCAAGTACAAGTATTTGCAATGCAACCCACATCGCTTCAGTGCTCATGTCACCGCGATGTGTTCGTTGTGTTAGTTCACCGCATTCCTAATATTTTTATATTTCCATTAATTTTACGCTGTCAAATTGTACGAGAGTAAAAAAGGTTTCTTGCATATTTTAGGCGAATGTGTTAGCAGTGATTGCACCTTTGTACATACATGCATACATATATGCAGCAGGAATAGCAATAAGTGTGAGATTTTACTGAGACAGCTACCAGCCAACCAGCGAGTCTATGCATCAATGACACGTTTTCAAATAACTGATCAAGGCGAGAGGAGTGTATGTACGACTATCATGTCATATGTCACCTACCACCAGCCAGCTGCCAGTTAGAACTCCCTTTCTCATCTTCTTCTGCTCAGACGATAACTTATTAAAATCTTCGACATTTCTGTTGGCGTGATTTGTACGCGTGAGAATTGGTATAAGTACTTGTACAGTAAATTTTTTAAAAGAACCCTGTAGGGAAATCAACTACCTAGACATGCATTGTAAGCAGTTATCATATTTTTCAAAAATAAAATGGCAAGGACAAAATATTATTGTAGATAAAATTTTCCAAACTTCTTGAGGTTCTCAGGTCATTCTCTATACAAATCTTCCATGCCTTTTATTTTCCTAAATTTTCGAAAAAAGTCAAATATAAACGGTTAAAAGTTGACTTTTATTATTCCGAAAAAAGCTAAAGCTAAAAAATTATACGTGTTATGTTATGTTATGCTATGTTATTTTTCCAACGCATTTCACCACAACTTCTCGCATCTCACCTCAACTAATGTGACATCAACTCCTCTCAGTTCACTACAACTCACCATAGCTCACGTAAATTCACCTCACCTCATTTTATCTCAACTCAATTCACCTCACCTCACTTTAACCCACCCCAAATCAACTCACCTTATCTCACCGCAACTCATCTGACCTCAGCTCAACTCACCCTATCTCAACTTAACTTATCTGAACTTCACCTTAACTCAACTCAATTCAACTCAACGCACCTTAATTTTAGTGGTTGAATTTCAACCACTAGTGGGCGAAAACGGGTATCTTTTAAATTTTAATCGCTCTCATTAAAAAAAAAAAACTATATTAAATCGTTTAAAACATGAAGTTTCTCAACCATTTTGAAGAGTAAATTCCAATTTGGCAACTCTGTGTGACCTAAGATTTTATGTAATTTCAGAAACTTGTTTTGAAGAACGTTCTCTATAGCTAACATGTATTCGGTGGCAAAGTTGTGCTGGTACCACAATCTACATGAAAGTGAGATTCTTAGTTTTTCCACACCGTGACGAAAGAGAATGTCCAGTTGACGGAAAACCTATTTATTAAGCGCTTAGCTTTTTCTTTGCAAATAATAAATTGTTTAACTTACGTGAAAGTTATACCTAAAGACCTCTGAATTTCCAACTTTAAAATGGTAGCCCAATGGCGAAGGAAATTTTACTTACCTGAAACAAAAGAAAAAAAATATTGTTATTAATTTTTGAGAAAAGTTATGCAAAAACAATCGATTTAAAAGGTTTGTATAATTATATCTGTGTAAATGTTAATAAGTCTTCAGTTCTCAAGAAAAATCACAAGTAATATTTCTCATTTGTTGCTTGAAGAAGGATTTTGCTGTTGCTGTATGTATTGAAAAATAATAACATCCCACTAGAACTTGAAGGGAAATCTCCCTATATGAGAAATAAAAGAGTACTCCCCTTGGCCTGATTTCGGAGCAACAAGATAGACTTGTCGGTTTTGTACTCCTTTATTACTTGCTTAGGAGTCAAAAAGGAGATCTCCTAAGCGAACAAGTAAAGGATGCTCTCTGAGCCATAATTTAGGAGCATTAAACGAGATTTTTCGGTTTTTTTTTTACTCCTACAGCCATTAAAGGCATATGCTGTGAAATTACATACACAAAACATATCAAAACCTTTTCTGCGAAGTGGGTAAAATTGACGTCCAACACCGGATGTGGGTTAAATTGACCGGAAGTAAATTTTTTTAAATGAGACAGATGTACATTTTTACCACAGATTCGGATTCTGCGCAGAAAAATACATAACATTTGTTGGCAAACGTTTTCTGGAATAGATTTCCGGTTAAAATAACGGACTTGGGATCTGTTTAATACACTTCCGGTCGAAACAGGAAACCGGTAATATGACTAAAAGATAGCGCAACCCCGACTTCGTAACTGGTATTTTTCCCAGAGAAATATTTTCACTCATTTAATTAGTCTAGGACTAGTTGAAGTTCGAAGATTATTTAGAGGTTGAAAAAGGCACTTCCCAGAAAAAAGTTTCAAACAACAGCTACATATTTTTATCCTCAGAATCGGAATCTGTAGCAAAAACAAGTATGCCTGCAGTATGCAGAATAGGTATCTGTAGTATGTCTTCTTTAAATTAGCATCCCCGATTTGGTTGGTCCATTTTGCAGGGATCGGACGGGTGGTCAGGGTCACCCTGCATATGTATGTAGGTATGTATGTGTAGAAGTCTCATTTATTTCGTTACAAAATACATTTTTAATCAAAGTCAGGCATTTAATTTTTTTAACTATGTTCGGAAACGTTCAAAACGGCAGACTCATAAATTAAGTCAAAAATCCTTATTTACAATTTTCCATTCAATGAACATTTATTTTCGATTTTCCAACTAATTTCAATTCTAAAATCTACACCCATTCATCTATCAACGGATATGCATCAATTTCCGCCCAACAATTTACAAATTGTTGCTGCGCGTTCAACGCTTATGAGGCAATACAATTGTCATAATTACTCATACGCCGTGGATTACGGCGGGAAAGAGAGAAAGAGTGGGAGACTAAAAGAGCGAGAGTGGACGGTCGTCGGGGTCTTCAATCAATTATTGTGCATGTCAAATGCGATTGTGCTAGAATCAAGCTGCTCAACCTTAAATTTCTCCCCTCACCGGCATTATGACTAACGACGGCTCCTGAAACACTCGCGGCTGCCTTTCTGCTCCAACAATCGCCAGAGGTCAACTGTGCAAACAGAGAAGGCTTGAACCAACTATATATGTACAAATATATATAAATACATGCATGTTTAAATCACAAAAGTGCATACATATGCAGGCACATATTGTAGTATACATATATTCTCATTGAAAACTACTCGCATGTCACCAACAGTTTTCCATAGCAAACAAACCAAATCACTCACAGTTTTCACTGTCTGCCAAACTATTGGCGTGGCCCATTAATTAATGATTGACAAAGTGATTTATGAATAGCGCCAGTAATGCAAAGCAGGGCGAGGGGTAGGGAGAGTGTGAATTTTTAAAGCAATAAGTATGCATATGACAGTTGTGGACACATGCGTCCGCGTCCAGTTAGCTAAGTGTCGAAGAATGTCATGCCGTGCATACATACACAAATAACGAGTATATGTATATGTATACCATATTGTGCCCATACCTAAATACCTATATATCTATCTGAACGCTCAATCAAAAAGCCAACAACCAACTCCAACACTAAAATGCCGCACTAGCAGCACCTCTAGCTAGGGGCCATACAACCGCGTCCCATTTGAACTGGGTGCGAGTACTCGTTTTACGTGTTGCATGCAAATTGTATTGTCCGTCTGTAGTTGGTATTTTATCACACTTAAAAACACATTTTATTAAGTTCTGTTTAAAAATTGTTTCCAGACGCCATTCTTTCACACGCCATTTCCATATTTCTGTATATACATATACCCGAACGCTTTGCAGCCACTTGTCGCGCACGCTGCACAGTGGTACAGCCCTATAAATTTTTTGGAAAAAATTAAAAGAAATCGTCGTGGAACACCAATTTACCGCATGTACCATTTATGGACACAAATCAAGAAAAAACGAAAAATTGACGTGATTGATTTATTTTAAAACATACCTTCCATATAAACCTAACCTCAAAAACGACATACAAATGCCATAAAATATGCACGCATTAATATATGACTACGAAATTTCGTTCGTATATTTTTAATATGTAAACGCTTACAAATTGGGCGTAATCGGTTTATTTTAAAGCATACCACCCATACGATTCTAACCTCAAAAATGTCTTAAAATGCCCTAAAAAGCACACCAATGAATATATGACTCCGAAATTTTGTTTATATATTTTTAATAACGTTATGTGTAAACCCTCAAAAATTGGGCGTAATCGGTTTATTTTATAGCATACATCCCATACGAACCCAACCTCATAAACGGCTTATAAAGACTATAAAAAGCGGGCCGATGAACATATGTATCATTTCAAAGTTTTGGCCACTAATATTTTTATTAGTTATTATTTGACTACTAATATTATAACTAAACATCAAAAATATGAGTAATCGGTTTATTTTAACACGAACCTTCCATGCAAACTTAACCCGAATCCGCAAAATTTTTTTTCAGAAATCGAAAGAAAATATTCGGGTCTTTCATTTTTTTATAGTATCAAGGTGAAGGAAGACGAACGAAACATAGTTTTTGTCCATAAAAAGTGTCAAAGTTAGCATGCATAAAGTGTCATTTTTAGGAAGTAACTTTAAATTACAAAAAAAAGTGTTATTTTTGTCTGCTTATATGTTTGTTAAAATATTTGCTCGATATCCGTGATTTTGTCTAGTACCAGGTTGACCGAGCTTTGCCCGGAGTGCATATATTTTTTTAAAGTTTTCAAGATTTGGATAGCTTTAAAAAAATATTTCGGAAACGAACAAAAAAAATATAGAATTTCCATATCTATTAAGTAAATTCCCTACTCTAAAATTTAGGTAGCAACCCTATTCCGAAATATGCTGGAATGAATGGTAGATATCTTGAGCGTATTTGTGCTATGTATACATAAAAAAATGTTGATTGAGATTAACAAAATAAAAATTTGTATTACAAGGAAGCGTGGCAACCCTGATGGAAAATATTTTCTGACGAAAGTTCTCAACATTCATTCATTATAGGTGGCAACCTTATTAAAAATATTTTCGAATTAGAGATTTTCAAAATACCTTCCATTTGATACCCATATTATGATCTTTCAATTAATTTGTGACTAATTTCGAATAGGTGGCAACTTTATACGAGTCTTCTCGGAGATATTGCCTATTCAGATAACCTTAAAATCCAAAACATTATCTGTGTACAAAATTTCATCTAAATCGTTGGAGCCGTTACCGAGAACTCTAAGGATATATATATATATACAAGAATTGCTCGTTTAATGCAATAAGATATTTTCATATGAACCTACTGGAAAAACTATAAAAATAAAAGTTATAAGAAAAACACATTTGCTTAAATGAACAAAGATCTCAACTAGTTTTAGTTGAATAAAATTCTTTTGAATTGTGTTGCTTTTATTCTGTATGAAAGTACCAATTTCGTACAAAGTAGGCTAAACCATTCAAATATAAAAATTTTATATTCAAAAAGTTTTATTTTTTTCCGCCAAAATACCACTGTGCGCTGTTCAAATGTACATAAATCCAGGTGTAATGACAGTTTGTCAGCGTAATTTGTTCGGTAATAATTGGGAGAGAATTTAATTTCAACATTGCACGTAAAAGAATACAACAAACTTGGAATGTAAATGGAAATGTAATTGGGAAATGTGGAGTTAATTAGCTGCTTGCAATAAAAAATGTCCTGTTGAAAGAATGTATATTATTAAACACGCTAAGTGCTCTGTTGGCCAAAGACAAAAATCTGTCGAGTGCTTTTCAGAGGCGTTATTGTGAAAATGTCGCACGTGAATTTATGTAATGATATTTTGTCACGGATCGTTTTTAAGTGCGACAGTCAACTCAATTACATGCATGGCCTCTATGGGTGAGTGGTTAGATGTGTGTACTTCTTTTGAAGAAGTCTCAAAAATCCTAAAGTATGTAGTCCCAAAAATTCCGAAAAAGTTATTTTTGCTCTTAAATAGTAACAGTCATATTGGAACACTTTCAAAGTTGAGAAGCTTATTTTCGACTTCTGATTATAAACGAAGTGTGCTCCAGCCTGTCGCAACCATTTTATATAAACAAGCTAACCTAATAAGGGCAACTAAGTAACAAATTTCATTGAGATGTCTCTGATAGCAGCATTGGAAATCAAATCTCTCAAATGAAAGATATACATACATATTAGAATTTTTTCTACATATCCACGAAAATACCGAAATTAAATGTGACACACTCTCTAAACCCTAATACAATTACAAACACGCGGCTTTTAGTCGCAACTAAATAAGTTTCCGTTTTGTCCTCAACAAACAAAAGACAGGGCGTATATTTTAAGGTCAGCAATATTTTCAAACTAATACCAAGAATATCCAAACGACTTGTGAAGAGAAACTAAAAAAAAAAACAACATTGCGGCGGAAATACACAAATGTAAATTTGAAAATAAATGCAGAGAATGGTGGTTTTAGCGAAAGTGTAAGTCCCCTTTCAGACACGTCAAGTCTTGAAAGCATTTTTTTTCGCATTCTCTTTTGTGTTTTCTATTTGCTTCCACACGTGTCAACTTTAATTGAATTCAAGTCCTTGGTTCTTAAATGGGAAGCAACGAAAAGATCAAAAGAGACAAGAAAACTTGAAACGAATTGACAGTACGGAGGTATCTGTACTCTTCCCCTCTCTTCTCACCTCCTTCGCCATCGAACGAGCAGACTTGAAAGCAAGACTTGACGTGTCTGAAAGGGGTCTAATGTTCGGATTAAGCGAAAACAACACTATTACATGCAGAAGTTTTTAACTACCCAGTTGGATACTGACAACTGACGGCATTCAAACCGAGTGTGTGGCATGAAATGTAATCGTTTTTCGATTGCTGAAAGAGTCGTCCATGACTTTTTCAAACAAGTGAAAATTTTTACAAGTATCTTCGGTAAACATGGCGTTCAGCATAACATATCATTAGACTGCGGACTTTTATGCAAAAAAAAAAAGGAAGCCTAAAAATATGCCCCTTTTATTCGAAATTTATTCATTTTGCTTATAGTTTTATAGTATTTATTTTTTGCATAAAGATCAGCTGTCTCCATATCATCCACTATGTCATGCAGGCTGAGGTTTAATTTTTTTCTCTTTCACTGTCTATGTGATAGATGGCTTCTTACACTTATTTTTCAAAGAAAGCTAATGCAGTAAATCCCAGTCAGTTTTAATGTCAGATTTCTACATAAAATAACGCGAATAATTTTTTTAAGGGCATTGTCATCACCTAATTACTTTCCTACTGCGAATTGTTTCACATTTCAGTGCAGCAACTATTTCTTATTTCCTTTTATTGTTCGTACTTCTAAATTTTTGTATTTTTGTGTTTTATATACGTATGTATGTATGTAAATACTAGGTACGCTTGTATGTGTGTAAAATATTTGTATTTGGCAAGCGCATTTCGCTTTTTAAATTTTTTTTGTTATATATTTTTCTGTATGCAACCAGTAATATTTATTCAGCTCAGAGTACGCTTACCTTCTTCCTATCGTCATTCATTTATTGCTATCCTGCAGCTACAAATGCGCTTATATGCACCTACATAAATATATTTATACATATGTACATGCACACTAGGCCGGTCCTATACGATAGAAAATATATTGCAATTACTCCCTACACTAGTTCGAAAGCTTACTTTGAGAAACTCGTCCTTGCCGAGTTCTAAAAACAACCAAAATCGAATTTTATTACTCTTTTATTACTCGATTTCCAAGAGTGTTGCATGGTTGAAAACATAATTTTTAATACTTTATATCTTTTTCAGATCCTTTTACCCTATAATACCTCCTTAACATACTAAGTTCAAATAATTCAATTTCTATCCCATTAAATACAACTTTACTCTTCATAAAATTTAACATTTTAGTAAGCGGTGCATTTTTTTCTTTAAAAGCTTCAAAATAATTTAATAAACAGAAAAGCTACAGTGACTTGAAATTTGTTTCTCACCCTCGGGCAATAAATGTGTGCCGATTTTCGCGACCGGGTCTAATGCACCCAGACATATGTACATAGGACTGTATAAAAACATATGTATGGATGTATACATAGGAATTCAAGCGTAAGCCAGCAAAGCGGTAACGAACAAATACCCGTTATATGCATAGCTTGGCGAATAATTAAACTCAGCTCTCAGCTATAGCGCTTCAAAGTTGATTTTTTTTATACATATATACTTTTGCAAGAATTTGCAGTTATTCATCATCTTATGCATACATATGTAAATAAGTGCTTGAGTGAGCATATGCATGGAAACGCATGTACATACATATGTTTGTAGGTATATCTGCCTGCAGGTTTAATTTATTGACATATGTATGGCTCTATGTGCACTGAAGTTTTGGAATAAAAAAGTCTTGCATTTTTTCAATGTATTATTATTTTTTATTTTAATACATACATACATATATATATGCCGTAACAAATAACCAAATTCACCAAAATAGGTCGCATATGGTATACGTAGATACATATATGTATGTACTTTTATGTATGTTGTATATGTATGTTCAGTGAAATCTAGTAGAACAGAACTTTCACTAGAGACATAAATAATTAAATATGGTAAAGGCACATTTCCAAAAACTTCTTAAGGTTATTAAGTATCAGTTAATAGTAATAACTGATTTCACACTAACTTTGTAATAAAGGTAAATGTGATGATGAAGATAGCGATTAAGACATAAAGGGAAGACAAAATTGAAGATAAAAATGAAAATGAAAACAAGGAGAATTACATAAGAATTAGGATAACTGAAAGGGTAAGAAAATTTTTAGAAATATTTCGATGGGAAACTAAATAAATTCAATCACTTAACTCAATTGGTTATCGAAAGTTATCGAAATTTATCGAATCATCGAAGTTTGTAGTTATCGAAATTTATCGAGTTATCTATATTTATTGAGCTATGATCACGATTTTAGTTATTCAATTTGATCAATGTTTATTGAGTATTCGAAATTTATAAAGCGGAACTTAGTTGTCGAAATTTACGGACATTTATCCAGTTATAAAAATTTAGGGGATTATCGAAATTCGCCAACTTAATGAAATTTATCAAGTCATCGATATTAACTGAATTGTCATTATTGAAAAAGTTAAAGAAGTGTATCGACTTATCGTAATGCATCGAGTTGTTTCAACTTATAGAGCTATCGATATTTATTGATTTACTAGTTATCGAAATTTCAAGGTTATATAAGTTTATCGAGTTATCACTGCTTATCGAATTTTATCGTGTTTGCAAGAGTGTAAAAAGTTATCGAAGTTTATTTATCTTATTTATTTCGAAAAATATGGAGCTTTCAAAATTAACCGAGTTATCGAAATTAAAGAGGTATCGCAAGTTTATCGAGTTATCGATTTATATGCACTTTAGAATTATCGAAGTTTATCGATCCCCCGAAATGCAAAGTTATCGACATTTATCAAAATTAGTCGAATTGTAAAATTTTGTGAGGTATCGGACTTTAATGTTTTAAGTTCATCGTTAACGATGTGCAACAAATTATCGAAATTTATCGACAAACTGGAATGTATCGTGCCAATTCCAAGTTCTGTTAAAGGCCTCCAAAAACTTTCAAAGATATAAAAAATTGTAGCCACGTTTTCATTCCAAAGCAGGAGATTTTTGGACCTTATAAATGAAACGACGTGGTAAATTAGAAAACCTCTCCAAAGGTCTTAAAAAAATAGAAGAATGGTCGAATTTTGACAGTAACTGGCACTCCCAGTATAAAAATGAATGTTTGTCTATTAGTCTCGCTAAAACTCGAAAACGGCTCGACCGATTTGAATGATTTGTATTTGTGCGCTATACTACCCGGATGGTTTAAAAAGACAAAAAAAAATTTAAATTTGATTTTAAGTAAATTTATTTGGTAAAGCAAATATTGCAATATGGGTATCAAATGAAATAGGTTTAAGAAGGCTTACCTAATAAGATCGAAGAGAAAGAACTGTTGGGACTTCTGCAACGGGATGGAATCTGTCTTGGAGCGCACACAGCTCAGGATAATCTTATCCGACTCGGGCTGCGGAACGGCGAGCTGCTTGATGAATGATGACGGTTCGTGGACTAAGACGGATGACGAGACCTTCGACCGCCTTCTGAGTATACATAAACGGCCTGGGCCTAGTGGCCAATCTGCTATAACGAAGCTAATAACTCTAGACAGGTTCACATGGGCAATAAGAACTTTTGAACGATACACAACTTCAAATGCAAAAAGCAACAGAGTGCAGCTCTGACTGGCTGCCTAAAATCTTCAGGGGGGTTCTCAAATTTAATCATATCCTCAAATGAAGGAGAGAATTAAAGGTGATTTTTATACCCAAGGCGGGAAAAGCCTCGCATGCGAACGCAAAAGATTGTAGACCAATTTGTATGTCGTGTTTTCCATTAAAAATCATGGAACGCATAACGGAGCACTACATTAGGGGATCCATCTCGCGGAAGGTAGTGCCCGCTCAACATGCCTTTACGAAAGATAAATCCACAGAAACGTTGCTACCCGAAATGGCATCGGTATGTAGTTGAAAAGTCGGTAGCCTTTACAAAATATACGCTGATTGCATTTCTAGATATTGAAGTGCCTTTAATAACATACTATAGAATGCAATCACCTCGGCACTAATGGATGTGGGCATCGACTCCTGGATGGTGACAATTGTAAACCAATTGCTGACAAGCAGCGTTGTGCGGACGGAACTTACTGGGCTTTCAGCCGAAAATAATTTTTAGGAGGATTGCCACCTGTTTGAAAATTTTTGGTTAATTTAATTCCTAGAATAAGTTTAATATTACAATATGGGTATCGAAATGAAAAGGTTTACGAAAATATTTTTTAGGAAGGATGCCATCTGTTAGAAAAATTTAATACAATTAAGTTGATGAAATAAAAAAAATATAACAACATGGATATCATGTTAAAGAGGTTTAAGAAAGATTACGGTTGGAAATATTTTCGGAAGGGTTGCTGCCTATTCGAAAATTTTAACTCAGTTAAATTAATAAAATTTATATAATATTGCAATATGGGTATCAAACTAAAGAGGTGTAGGAAAGTTTACTATCGAAAACATTTTTGAGGCGGGTGGCAACCTATTTAAAAAAACTAATTCAACTAAATTGATAAGACAGGTTAAATATTATATTTAGTATTTGAGAAATTTTTGATTTAGAAATATCTTTTACTAGCAAATAAGCGGCATTCTCTGCCGCGCTTGTAGTACCTATTTCTAAAGTAAGCAGATTTGTTCAAAATTTGATTTCAGATTTTGGTGGAAGGCTAGCAAACACCTGGCGAATTTCGCAACGCCTTCAAAGTATTTTTGTTTTGTTACTCTCTGAAGGATAAATGAACGGTATTTGAGTATTTTTTGCAGTCAATATCAAAAACGAGAAATATTGAATTAATACACCTTTGTAGAAAGTTTGCGATATGTAGAATCGAGTTAACAGAATATAAAGGAGAAAGTCGATACTTTGCTTACTTTCTAAATACCTTCGATCATTTATTAACTAACACTCACATTCATAAAAAAGGAGACTTTAAAAACTTTATAATGAAACATTTTAACTTGCCCATTTTTTATGAATACTCCATCAGATAATCTCTATTCGTCAAAATATGACACTCGCAAAATAAACTGTTTATTTATGTAAATACTTTGAACAAAATTCTTCAAAAAATATCTTTAACCATGCTGCAGGCGATTTACGTGGTGCAAAATGAGGTACATACTATAAAAGTGTGGTATCAAGCTGCGACCTGTCAGTTTCATAGATAAACAAACGCACGTAAACAAGCATCTACGAGTGTACGTACATACAAACCCACATATGCTTTTAGATATATGTATATATATATAAAGCTCCCGTCATTTCAGATGATGCCTGTCTGTCAGTCTACGACACTGTTTCAGTGTAGGTGTTCAGATGTAAAGGTGTTACAAATGTCGAAAACATATGCCTTAATCGAATAAATTAAGAAACGAATACAAGAGGAGTGTGGGAAATTTCGATAATTTTAAAGCATAATTTTTAAGCTTTAGCAATATTTAGCCGAAACTTTTAAGTGCTTCTATCTTCAAGAATATGCTTTCGAAATTTAACTTGTTCCTTTAGATACACATCGCTTACTACGAATGCTACTTAGTTACTGTTGAAATTCGACTGTTTTTCTAGTTATGTTTTCTACGGGGTTGGGAAGATTTTTTTAAACTTAGCATGCCGAGTTATCTACAACGTACCACGCAGCTAATCGGAAAAACCTCTGCTTTAAAACTACTTGATTTTATAATCCCTGGAAGTGGAATTTCCTTGCGTTCGGTTGAAAACAAATGCAAACATCGATGTAACGAGTGAAGAGAAAAAGCGACAGAAGAAGGGAGGGGATGGCTGAGGTAGGTGAACACGATTAACAGGGCACTTCTGGCTATGATAGTAAAAAGTCTTTCGTAAAATTTAAGACAGATGGCAAGCACAAAGGCCTTAGAAAAAAAATTCTTCCATTCACCACTCGTGGGGAAAAGCTATTTAGCGCGGGTGAATCCAATAGTCGCCACAAACGAGTGGGCAAAGCACAGGCGTGCCAAACCAGAGATCCGAGTTCGACTCTTGGCGCAGGGAATATTTTTCATCTTTTTTATTCAACAATTTTTTTTTTCTTTTTTTAAATTAATTTTTCAGATTTTTAATTTTTAAAAATGATATATATATTTTTTTATTTAATTTAGTTTTTAGAAACTTATGTCATGTATTTATTTTTCTTTTTTCAATTAAATTTAGAAATTTAATTTTCTTTAATGATTTGGTTATTGTTAAAAAAATTTGAATTTCAGTTAATTTTTTGGAACTTATTTTATTATTTTTTTTTTATAATTTTTTAGTTTTTAGTAAAATTTCTTTTAATTTTTAGATTTTATTGTGTTAAAAAAAGGAAAAATAAATATTTTTTTTCATTTAATTTTTAGGATCTTATTAGATTTTCTTAAACTGATTTGTGTCTTTTTTTCTTAATAAAAATATTTTTAATCTAAATCAATTTTTAAGTACTATTTCCTATTTTTGGATTAAATTTTTTCCTTTTTCAAGTTTTCATTTATTTATTAATTTTTATAGTTTTAAAAGGAAATAAATAATATAAAAAAAACTTTTTAATATACAACGCTTTTATAAATGGACTAAAAAGTAGAAAATAATATTTCTCAGTCCCATAGAATTTGTTTTGATAACTTTTGATTTTGAAATTTTAGCAAAAGTCATTATAAACAATCTATGAAATTGAAAATGAAAAACGAGCGCATGCAATACAAAGCATTCGATTTAATTGACAATAGTCAAACTACATAACGTAGACCTAAAATTTCTACAGCGAAAGTAGAACTTTGAAATCAATTTTAAGCGGTCGTTATTCATATACCCACATACATACATACATATATTACTTTTCATATCAATTCAAGTGTATTACATTCGCCCCACGCTTTTCATTTTCAATTTCATAGATTGTTTATAATGACTTTTGCTAAAATTTCAGAATCAAAAGTTATCAAAACAAATTCTATGGGACTGAGAAATATTATTTTCTACTTTTTAGTCCATTTATAAAAGCGTTGTATATTAAACATTTTTTTTTATATTATTTGTTTTCTACTTTTTAGTCCTGTCTGAATAAAATTTTGCAATAGATATTAAAATAATTCAACGATATTAATAGAAAGGTGCACACACATGCATTTACGTATGTATGTACATACAAACGAGCACCAATTAATTTTATTTAAAGAAATGGCGTGACGTCTATTTCCGCTGTAGCAAACGTAGTACATAGGGCGACATCTAGATGTCATCTACCTCGCCCTATTCACTACAGATGTCGCCCTATGCACTATGCGGAACTTTTCAAAGCAAAGGTTTTATGGTGTCGGACACACAACATTGAAAGTTTCTGGATCCACAACACTGCAAGTTGATAAAAGCGTTGTAAAATATGTGTTTTATTATGATTTTATTTAAAAAAACTTAATGCTAAGAGGCGAACAGTATAACGCTAAGACCTCGCAGTTAGCCGATCTTTCAATTAGCCTTTCGTAAGACGGTAAAGAGCTTTCTAGATACATAGTTGCCAGAATTGACAATTTTCTTACGAAAACCTATGGTGAGTTGACAGACAGTTGCCAGAACTGCCCTTTAAGATTGAAATTAATATTAAGAATGCGATTTACATTAAAACTAAGATACCATTAACGTTAACATTAACATTAACTTTAACATTAAAATTAACATTAACAATAACATTAAAATTAACATTAACATTAACATTAACATTAACATTAACATTAACATTAA
>NW_023461893.1:0-22369 GCF_013731165.1 Rhagoletis pomonella
ATCTATCGCTCACTCCAAGCAGCTCGTTGTTTTAATCTTCTCGATAGGAATATATACGATTTGACAATTTCGCGTACTTTGGTCTGGCAAAGATTGAGTTTTGGTTTGGAGAATATACACCCCCACATCCGACTTCCCCGCAAGCAAGAAAAAGGCTTCTTGCATCGAACATTTTGGCGCCCAAAGTGTGGCCCGTGTCTAATCTACGAAAAATAAGAATCATAATTCGCCATCATTCAACGGCTCCATCAGTAACAGCAATCAACCCGTTCGTTGGACTAATAACAACAATCAAATCATTCGCTTTGTAACCAAAAACCACTTTGTTCGCTATTAGTGCATTACACCACCTGCTAGCAACTTCGTTCTCGGCTGGATCGCTTCGATAATTTTGCGAGTCATACCATTGCTGTTCTGAACATAAAATTCACCGGTTGGAAACGCATGTACATATGTGTGTGTACCGTTACCCAAATACAGTTTTTTTGACTTTGCTGCTCGTCATATATTCCGTGCGCTATTTTGCATTTTTGTACTTCGCTTTGCTGTCATTTGCGTCAACAGTTGACCAATAGCACATATAAAACAGTCAGTGTCCCAACAGGAATTGTTTCGTTACGTCACATTGTACAGCAGCCATGTCTCTTGAGGAATGCAAGCGTAAGCGTTCGAACATAAAGCGCAACATTTCTCGCATCAAATCAATCGTCGAAGCTGTAAGGGAGCCAGACGACAAGCTCTGTAATGCTGAATTGCAGTGTCGACTAGGAACCTTGGAGTCTTACTTTAAGCAAGCCTTGTCCGTACAAGCTGACATTGAAGACTTAGACCCCACAGACAACGGCCGTTCTGACCTAGAAGACAGCTACGTTGCAGCCAACTTGAGCATCCAAGCAGAATTTGGAGAAGATGTTAACACTACGGTACACTACCCGGAAACGCCTTCAGCTGCATTTGTTACACCCTCGTCGCACCTACCAAGGTTGTCTCTACCAACCTTTAGTGGAGATTATGCGGATTACAAGAATTTCATCACAACGTTTACCCAGATCATCGCCCGTGAACCAAGGCTGTCGAACATTGAAAAATGCGACTACCTTTTATCATGCTTAAAGGGTGCTGGTCAAGGATGTTACAAGTGCATACAAGTTGGGAAGAGCACTACTAGATTCATGCTCGCAACTCAACTTCATCACCGATTACTTCGCGCAAAAACTTCATCTTCGTCGTGAGAAACACAATGTTGGAGTCCGCAGTATTGGTGAATCGTTAACCAATCTAAAGGCACACACGACTACGCCCATCAAATCGCGAACCTCAGCATTTCAACTGTCGCTACAGTTTGGAATCACTTCGCGCATAGTGACCGACACGTCCAATTGAAACTTGCCAGCTAATACAAAACTTGCAGACGAAACGTTTTTCAAGCCCCGACGCATCGACCTATTGTTAGGCACAGAAGCATTTTTTGACACCCTTGCCCACCTACACCCAAGAAGACGTTGTTCAGTTGGGTTATCTCCGGTAGGCTCCGTAATGAACGTAATGTGACGGCATCATCTTGCCTATTGTCAAATGAAAGCTCCATCGACGAGAACTTGCAACCAGGGATGCCGTTTGGATCTAAATAGATCCAATTGGATACATTTTTAGACGAATTTTTGTGAGATACTTCTTTTTCCGTTCAGTATAAATATACCTTTTTAAATAGGCCAAAATTTTATAGTTTCTATAATTTTTTTTCGTTCAAAAATCGATTTAAATTAAAGATGGTAGAAAGAATTACGATTTCTAAATCTATTAAAAATCACTACTTAAGCGTGAATTTAAAGCATTTTATTGTGAACGAAGCAATGAACATATGAAGAGATCTCTCCAAAATAGGCATAAGTGCAATTTTTTAACTAGCTAAAAAGGATGCTTTCAGCAAAATCTTAATATATATATATGTAAAGTAAATAGATACTCTTTCTGTTGTAATCTCTTTCATTTTACATATTTTAATTTGTTAATTTAAAATGAAAGATCTCAATTTAGGTTAAAATACACTGTTTAAAAACAAAATTTGATTGATTTAAGGAAATTTTTATGAATTTTACTGAAAAGTCTTTAAATACACTTTACAATTTTTTGTTTATTTGCGCATATTAAGAGAGGTAACCAGTTTCCTCCTAATTTGCACACCGTGTAATAAAATTAAACAATAAATACAATGTTTAAACTAGAGTAAATGTGAGCCCCTAATGCTTTTAATTAGTAGAAAATATATTTTTAGATTAAAAATTTTTAAATTTTTAAACATTTCATGTGTATATTTATGTGTACAGTTTAAAGATCTCAAGTTCAAAATCAAATCCTGAATAACTTATACGTATGAAAAGGAGATACCTTTCATTAGTAGTTTTACATGCACTTTTTAGAGTGTACATGTACAAATGTAACATGTTAATTACTATTTATTATACTTACTTTGCAAAATACTTATGCACAAAAAATGTAATTTATAAATTTAAATTACAATTGTTTGATTTTATGAAAAATAAAAATATATATATTTATTTACCTGGCGGTGTATCTGAATCCGAAAAGAGAAACTCGAGGTAATTTGTTTAATCTTACGTGCTCGCAAAAACGTGTCTTTATTGTTCCACCAGAAAAATTAGAAGAAGGAAAAAGAAAGAAGGAAAAGAAGAAAAAGGAAAAGAGTTGCAAAAGGCAGTAGAAAAAGGGGTGCTGATTGACTAGTTCTTCATAACGCAGCATAGCGTTGCCACAGTATCCCCCGCCAGACTGTAGCTTGCGTGTAACGAAGGTTACTCCGCGTGGTTTTATCCCAGTCGATAAAGTTTGGATCTCCTGTGGCGACGAGTCTTCGTTCGGTAGGTAAGCTGGCTTCAGTCGGTCTACGGAAATGTTTACCGGTTTACCTTTTATCGCAATTTTGAAGTACTTCTCTGCTTTGGATAAGACTTTATAGGGTCCTTCATATGGTTTCGAGAACGACGGACGCCCTGAATCGTTTCTTACGAAGACGTTTTGACAAGTTGCAAGGTCGGGATGAACGAAGACTTCGCCTGAATCATGCCAAGATGTGCTGGATGGTCTAATTGAGTTTATTACTTCTCGAAGCTCGGTGACGAATTCTGACTGCGTTTTAATCCAGCTGTCGTGTACAAAAAAATTCTGAAGGAATGCGCAGTGTTGTACCATAAATCAACTCGGTCGGTGACGCCTCTAGGTCCTGATTGTATACTGTACGTAGGCCCAGGAGCTTAGTCGGTAGGAAGTCGGTTCAGCGCTCTTAGTTAATGCACGAAATTGCGGCTTTTAACGTTCGATGCCACCTTTTCACCAATCCGTTTGATTGCGGATGGTAAGGTGTTGTTTTTAGGTGAGTTATGCCAAGTGTTCTAGTTAGCTCTGTAAATAGCGTTGATGTGAATTGACGACCCTGATCCGATGTATTGACGGCTGGCACTCCAAACCTTGCAATCAAGTTAGTTATTAGAGCCTTAGCGATGGTTGGCGCGGTCATGTCTGGTATTGGAATAGCCTCTGGCCATCTTGAGAAGCGGTCGATAATTGTGAAACAGTAACGGTTGCCGGCGTGTAGCGGAAACGGTCCTACCACGTCGACGTTAATATGATCAAATCGCGTGACCCGATTCGTAGCGCTTAATGGGGATGTGTGTCGAGTGATTTTTGACTGTTGGCACGATCTCGCGAAGGCTTTACTGTCTCGTTGGATTCCAGGCCAAACGAACCTGCTTGTCAGTAATCTGGCTGTAGCGCGTGTACCTGGGTGGCATAACCCATGAGTTGCTCGTAGCACGTCTGCGCGAAATCTCTTGGTGATGAATGGCCTGATATTGCCTGTGGATGAGTCGCAAACTATTTGTTTGTCACTGCCGGGCACTATGAATAGCTTTAGCTGCAACGATGAGTTCGCACTGTTTTGGCGAAGATGCTGAAGCTCCTGGTCGAGCTGCTGGTCGTCTGCTAATTTGTTGTAGTCTACACTGGTTACGTGAAGTGGCGCTATTCTTGAAAGCATGTCGGCTGTTAAATTATTCCTTCCCTCAACGTGGCGAATGTCTGTTGTAATGGAAATGTAATCAAGCTGACGAGCTTGTCGGCTCGAAGCCTTCTCCGGATTCTTTTGAAACGTGTATATTAGTGGTTTATGGTCGCTGTAGATGTGGAAAATCCTCCCTTCCAGCATATATTTAAAATGACGAACGGCCAAGAACATTGCTGTAAGTTCTCTGTCGTATGTGCTGCATCGTAGCTGGGTTTTGTCGAACTTTTTGGAGAAATACGCTAGCGGTTCGAAGCTGTCATCAATTATCTGATGCAAAACAGCTCCTGCGGCTTTGTCCGATGCGTCGACCCATAGGGACAACTCGGTTTCTTTAGACGGGTGTGCTAGGAGGGAGGCATTCAAAAGCTGGGTTTTGCAGTTTTCGAACGCTGCAGTGGTGGCCTCCGTCCAGTTCAGTTGTGAGCGGTCGTTTTGTACGTTTCCGGGGCACATGGCCAACAGCGGTAACTGCGCTTCCACAGCGTGTGGGATAAAACGCCTATAGAAGTTTATTGTGGCTAGAAAACGCTTAAGACCACTAACGGTAGTTCGCTTTTCGAGGTCTCGAATAGCTTGTACGCTTTGCTGCTGCTAAAAACGTGATTTGAGCTTTCCCGAATACAGACTTTGTGGCGTTTATCCGTAGGTTATGTTCCTGCAGGCGTTCGAAAAGTTTACGGAGGTGCGATAAGTGTTCTTCTGGGGACGAAGACGCTACACAAATATCGTTCATGTACAGGAACGCAAAGTCTAGTCCTCGTAGGACTTCGTGAATGAGTCTATGTAGCGTCTGCGCGGCATTTTGTACGCCAAAGGGCATAAACATAAAATAAAGGCCAAAGAGCGTAATAATCGCCGTTTTTGGTAAATCATCTGGATTCACGGGGACCTCATGAAAAGCCTTCTGTAAGTTAACCTTCGAAAATATCGTCTTACCTTTCAAATCGCTAGTGAAGTCCTGCAAGTATTGTATCGGGTATCTGTCTGGGACCGCCACGCTATTGAGGGCTCTAAAATCGCCACATGGACGCCACGTGCCATCTGCTTTCTTTACCATGTGGAGAGGACTGGCCCAATTGCTGCTCGATGGGCGACAAATACCCAGTTTTATTAAATTGTCGAATTCCGCCCTTTCCGCTACCAGCTTATCTGATGAAAGGCGTCTGGGGCGTGAGGATACTGGCGGTCGCCGCGGCTCGATGTGATGCAAACCATTGGACTTTGCTGGGCTTCCTAGCTGGGCCAGGCGTGTTAAACTCTCAAACTCTTTAAGCAGGTTTGCGTACGCGCACGACGTGTCGAATGTTTTGATAGATAGGTTATTGCTACTCACCAGTTTCCCTACGGCCGTTATTGAAGTTAGGTTGTCGACTAATCATTTTTGCTTTAAATCGACTAACAACCCAAAGTGACCTATAAAGTCGGCACCTATTATTCTGCATGTAACATCTGCGATGAGAAAGTTCCAAAGGAACTCCCGCCGTAAACCTAAATCTATTTTGAGGAGCACTTCGCCATATACCCGAATGGGTGTACCGTTAGCCGCGAATAGTTTGCCCGCCGAAGGTTTGGGGTTGGTAGTATGTACGCTATTGAGAATTACACAGGCCGACAGCATCTTAGACCCAGAAACCGGACTATATATTTTCGATGGATTCTGATGCGATGAATCCGAATCTGTATCAGAATTGCTCTATCAGCTCTAGTTTTCGAGATATCCTAACCTTAATGTGCAAAAAACACCGTTTTTGCCCATATTTGAGGTTATGTAGCCTTGCAGATGTTTTCTTTCACCAAGATAATAGGCTGGCATCTTTAAGTACAAGTCTTCTTCTTTCAAATGGCGTTTTGTTTGCTCAAATATACTTTTTTTTTCGGTGATATATCGCGTTTTGAAATTTTCATGTTTCTAAATTTTCCTACGCCTGAAAATCGATTGAGATAACATAGACATGATATAGTCGATTACTAATTTTCTCGATACAACAATCATAAGATGTAACCAAAAAAATGAATGAATGGCTGTCCATGTCTGCTTCGGCTACGGCTCTTTGGTCGTTGCTTTGCCATAAACTCAAAACGTTTCGTCAGCTGAGCGATCTCCTTTCGTATTTCGAGTAACGTATTTGACTCATTTGAATCATTTTGGTGTATTGGAGCGGTGGGCGCTGATGGGTTAGCAACCGCACTAATTTGCCGAAAATTCATTGAGTCGACGATGGCGTCCGCAATCGCAACTTTATCTGCTATATCGCCCTTTGATGCAATGACTGCGGCTTGGGCGTGTGGTGGTAAGCGTGAGGCCCACAAATCTACAAGTACGGTTCCGCAGAGGGCGGTGCCGGCTACCCGCCGCATTTCACTGAACAGCTGGCTAGGTTTTAGGTCACCCAGTTGCACGCGTCGTTGCTGGCTGTCTGCGAAGTGCGCTATGAGTTTAGATTTAATGTACTCGTAGCGATTAAGCCGCGTCGTGGAATCGATGATTGCCTTCAACTCCGTTAGTTTGTTCGGCGGTACCTGTGCCATGACTAGATTGTACTTCCTCGCGTCATGTGTTACTCCGGTGGCCGCGAACCAAAACTCGAGGGACAAAAAATAAGATTCGATGTTGGTATCATTCATGTTGGGTGGACTTATGCGTGGTACCATGGCCGCGTCCACGTGAAGCTCGGTCTGATGTGCATCGATTTCTCTGGGTAAAACATTATGAGCTTGGGTCAGCTGCGTTGGCGGTTGAAAATTTGCCGAGGGTGTTACTTGTGCCTGTTTAAGGTTTTCTCCTTGATATTCGATTGCAAGATTGGCTACGCTTCGTCGGGGTCACTGAATCCGAAAAGAGAAACTCGAGGTAATTTGTTTAATCTTACGTACTCGCAAAAACGTGTCTTTATTGTTCCACCAGAAAAATTAGAAGAAGGAAAAGAATAAAAAGGAAAAAAGGTGCTTACAACTAAAATACAAAAGGCAGTAGAAAAAAGGGTTGCTGATTGACTAGTTCTTCATAACGCAACATAGCGTTGCCACATATACATGTATTTCAAGTCCTTAGGATGGGTTAAATTATGACTTTTTTCTTTAAAATGTTTGGTTTTCTTACAAATTATGAGATGGATACATAAAAAAAAGGAAATTTGATACATTTTTGGCTATGTCGGTGATACATTTTCTTGAGACGGCGCGGCAACACTGCTTGCAACGCCTATGGAAACTAGAAGCCATCAGTACTCTAACCAAATCGATTTAGCCGGAACATCGCATGTGCGACGAGATTTTCATGAAAACTGTTCGTCAAGATAACACTGGGCGCATAGTAGTAACTATGCCTTTTAAAGATGGCCCACTTGTCTCGGAGACTCCTTCGATGTTGCTTGCCGGCGATTCCTCGCGCTTGAGAGACGCCTTCTACGTTCGCCCGAAATTCCTCCGCAGTACATTGCCTTCATGGAAGAGTACGAAGGTCTTGCCCACATGTCAGAAGTAGCACAACCCAACTTAAAGGAGCCACACTAATACATTCCACATCATTGCGTGCTAAAACCTAGAAGCACCTCGCCTCGTGTCGCACCTCATCGCAAACTTCATTGAACGACCTATTACTGGTGGGCCCAACAATCCAACAAGATTTATACATGCTACTACTGCATTTTTGTTTGTATCGTTACGCCAGCCCCGCAGACGTGGATAAAATGTACAGGCAATCACTTGTAGATAATAACTCTCGACAATTCCAATACATACTTTGCCGAGCTTCCCCAGATTCAGATATCAGCACGTACCAGCTGAACACGGTCACATATGGCACAGCCTCGGCTCCATTACTCGCAGTACGCAGCCTCCATCTGGCGGACCAACACATGGCAGAGCTTCCGATCGGCGCTTTAGCAATAAAATCATCTTTCTATATCGACGATATTTTATGCGGTACCGAAGACGGGAATGAGCTATGTACCCTTAAGCTTCAAGTTGTTGAAGTACTCCGTCGCGGGCAATTTCCATTGTCGAAATGGCACTCAAATCACCCTGAAGTTATGGAAGGTCAAGCCACAATGGAGCTCAGTATGATCGACGATTACGTGACCAGCGCATTAGGAATAACATGGCACTAACGAAGTAACGTCAGTCACAATGCGGACAATATTATCTACCGCCCCATCCCTGTTTGACCCATTTGGCGTGTTATCACCACAGGTGATCACAGCCAAGATAATACTGCAAGAGCTTTTGCTATTGAAGCTCGACTGGGAAGAGTCCGTTCCCCAACTTCTGCAGCAAGCTTGGACAAACTTCCTAATATCTTTAAACACGATTTCATCACTCACGGTACCACGTTATTGCTTACAGCCCAACGCTCGCAGCATTCAACTACATGGATTTCGCGACGCATCGATTCGTGCTTATCGCTGCTCGGTATATGTACGCACTGAAGACTTACGCGGTCACGTTGTAGTTCAGTTGCTGACGTCGAAGTCGCGAGCCGCCCCAGTAAAAAAGCAGTCGCTCTCCAAACTTGAGCTTTGCGGTGTGCATCTTCTGGCTTGCCTTTATGCCAAAGTGAAGGACATCTTTGCTAACAAACCCATAAATCGTTACTTTTGGACTGATTCCCAATTGGTGCTGCATTGGCTGCAACAGCATTCAATTACGCTATCAACTTTGTGAAAAATAGAGTATCCGATATAGAGGAGTTGACCGATGGTGGACAATGGAGACACGTTCCAACGCGCGATAATCCTGCGGACCTTGTATCTCGAGGTTATTCTACTGCATATCTTAAGCCATCAAATTGGTTTTCCGGTCCAGCCTTCGTACTTCAGGATCAGACCAAATGGCCAAACAACAAGGCTCCAGCAGATCTCGATGCGAACGTTATTAATGCAGAAACAAGTAAAACGACTTTCACAGTAATTAGCTAAACTAATCATGTTCTTGTTCTGTCGGCCGCTGTGGTGTAGTGGTAAGCAGTGCGCGCTTTCACTCATCAGCACCTGGGTTCAAGCCCTGGTCAAAGCAACATCGCAAAAAAATATAGAAAAAGGTTTTTTTCTTAACAGCGGTCGTCCCTCGGCAGGCAATGGTAAACCTCCGAGTGTATTTCTGCCATGAAAAACAGCTTCTCATAAAAGTTCAATCGCCGTTCGGAGTCGGCGTAAAACTGTAGGTCCCTCCGCTTTGTGTGACAAATCAAGGCGCACGCCACAAGCCGGAGGAGAAGCTCGGCCAAACACTAACAAATGTGTAAGCGCCAATCTATTATTATTATTATTAATCATGTTCTTGACGTCATTGATGGCATTTATTCTTATCCTTATTGCATACGTCTCGTCGCCTGGCTATTTAGGTTCTGTGACTCGTGCAGGAAGCAGTCAACATTCACTAAACCATCGCCTGAAGAATTGCGACGCGCGTCGCATTGCATAGTATGGCACGTACAACAGCAGCAGAAAGTCAAGGGCCCGCTACCAAGAGAGCGTGTCCAACCAGCACGACCTTGAACAATATGGAGTGGATTTTTGCAGACTAAATACTTGCTTACGAAATCGAGGAAAGTCGCCTACCAAATCATACTAAGCTGTTTTCGTTTGTCTTGTCACTAAAGCGGTTCACATTGAGTTGGTCTCGGATCTATCTACGAAGCCGTTCCTGAACGCCCTCAAACGTATGGGCCATGTGAAATTTTCTCTGACAATGCCACGAATTTTGTAGGAGCATCCAACCATCTACAAGAACTCAAGCAGTTTCTCTTTAACCCCGAAATGAAATCAAAAAATTTTGTTCCCCCTAATTTATTAATTTCCATTTTATTCCCCCCAGCGCACCCCACTTCGGCCGCCTCTGGGAGGCAGCTGTTAAAAGCGCAAAGGGACCGCTATATCGGACATTGGCTCATACAAGATTAACCTTTGAATAACTAAGCACCGTCGCCGTGGAGATAGAAGTCATACTAAACTCGCGCCTACTCTCCCAGCTGTCATCAGTCCCTAACGACTTCGAAACATCTTGAACTTGGATCGGTATGATATGATCACGGCTATTAAGCAACGTTTTTGGCGGCGCTGGTTTTCGGACTACGTCAACGAATTGCGCGCACGGGTGGACGAATCCTGCACCCGACATGACAGAAAACACATTAGTCATTATCCACGACGACAACATGCCGCCATAACGTTGTACTTGGACGAGATGGTCACGTTCGAGTTGTGCACCTCCGCACTGCCAATGGTACCTGCTGTCGGCCTATACATAAACTTGGTAACCTGCCAGAGTCTGCAAAGCGGATCTTTTCAACGGGGCCGAGATGTTGGATCACCCTTTAAGCATTTGATGATTACTTAAATTACTTTAGACTAATTCACTCACTCGAAACAACTTAACACCACTCATTGTAAACATGCATACACACACACACGCACACATAGTTAATCTTACTTATTGTTGCACTCATAATTCTCTTTCTTCTTAATATTTCGCTTGTACATAATTGGCAGGCATTCCAATAAATCATTAGACATCTATCGCTCACTCCAAGCTGCTCGTTGTTTTAATCTTCTCGATATTGATAGATATACGCTTTGACAATTTCGCACACCTTCGTATGGTAAGGATTGAGGTTTGGTTTGGAGAATATACCCCCACACATCCGACTTTCCCGCAAGCAAGAAAAAAGGCTTCTTGCATCGAACAGCGTTGAAACACCGAATACGGGACAAATACAGGGCATTAAAAGATATACAGAACATTTGGCGTCCCGTATAAAATAAATAAATTACCAGGATAAGGGGTTAATAAAGAGGACTGTCCCTTATAATACAGGACAGATGGTCACCGTACCTATATCCAGTTCTCTGGTCACGATACTCATCCTACAAGTTCACGAACAAACCCTTCACGGGAGAGCGCCAACTTATTCTTCAGACTCTCAACTGTAACAGTTCTTCTTATTCAATAAAGGATTATCTTGGTAGTATTATTGGCAACAAATGATATAATCTTATAATAAAACAGTTAAGTAAAAAATAATTTAGAACTCACCATCGCCATTAAAAAATACCATGTATACGCCTATAACACTTGTTATCCAGTGATACGTAATCCTCATTTTCAAGTCGAACTAATTTTAAACCAAGATCCCACAGCAAAAGAAGTAGTCAATAAACCATTGCAAAATGTTTGAACTTGCATTTATTTGTTGATATTTTGGGTGGTATGGTTTGCCTTTAACGTGTGTATTTGTTTTAGTTGTTTAATTGTTAAACATTCACGACCACCCACACAGCCGCTTCATTTTAATTCATCTGTCTAGGGGCAAAAAATTCATTATTAGTAAGTGGGCTTTGTGAAAAGTTCTTAAATGTATTACTTCAGGCCTATTCTGCGTTGGTAACAAAAATTTTGCTACCGGTTAGTAAAGTTACTGTCAATTTTTCGTATTCTCCACACTCTTGTAACCGGTAAATTTTGTTACCATCTCATGAGCAGGTAACAAAATAATGCCCCGTGAAATATGAAACACCAGAATATACACAAAACTCTATAGCTGAATTACTGAATAAATTAAAACGGTACCAAGGTAAATAGAATTGCGGTTACAAGAAGTGGTGACAATTGTTGGTAACAAAATTAGCTTGTTACAAAATTTTCGGTTACAAGCAGAATAGGCCTGCTTGTGTGTTCATATATCTGTCAATGATTAATCAACCCTGCCAGCAAATGGGAGAGAAGTTTATCGCCTATCGCTACGATGTAACTCCTTCGTCACTATTGGAAGTTATCAAAGCAATAGTTACTCAATAAAACATCATTTCTGTCGCTTTTCTATCTTCTTAAAAATGCCCGAATGATTTTGACTCTTTGTTTTGAAGAAAAAGTTTTGAAAATTAACAAAGCAAATATTGGAAGTTCATTCAAGTAAAATTATACATATTTTTTATTTTCTCAATTCTTTTTGATTTTTTTTTATTTTTATTTTTTTTATTTATTCAAGTCTATGAAATACAGGTTTCTTACAGACTAAGAGCTATATGTAATAAACAACGTAAAAACTTAACAATATATTACAAAACTGTATTCAATATGTTAATAAGTTCATACTTAGATATTGAGAAATCAAACGAAACAGAGTTCGAGATCCTGTTAAGTTCATTGATAGCTCGAGCGATGGGAGCATTTCGAGCATAATCAGTTCTAAGAATTTGTTCATAGAAGGGTACAACAATACGCTGAGACCTCCGCGGGATGTTAAAATTAATCCGAGCGAGAAGAGATGTACAATCAATGTCACCACTAATAATATTGAAAAAGAAAGATAATGAAAGAATTACTCGCCTTGTCTCCAGCGTTTTCAAATTTATTAGAAGTAACCGCGAATTATAAGTAGGCATCGGCTCAGAGAAGTTTAATAAGTGTAGCGCAAACCTAAGAAATATTTTTTGGACCCTTTCAATTCTATTTACTGCGGAAATATGGTATGGTCTCCATATTATAGCACCATATTCCAAGTTTGACCGAGTAAAGGCTGTATAAAGTAATTTAAGAGTATAAGGATCCGAAAATTTCGCACAATTACGCCTAATAAAGCCCAAAAGTGAGTACGCTTTAGCGATAATAAAGCTTATGTGGCTATTAAAAGAAAAGTTCGAGGTAAAGAAGATACCAAGATCCTTAGTTTCTTCTAAAGAATCTAAAACAGAGTCATCAATCATATAGGTGGAAGGCAAAACAATTTGTATCTTCGCGTACGTTATTTTGAAGCACTTTTTTATATTTAAGGAGAGGTGAGAGTTTAAGCACCAGGCCTGGAGATTATCAATATCTGCCTGAACCTTATTAATGTCATCACGATTTTGAATATAAGAATATATTTTTAGATCGTCAGCATATAATAGGTATTTAGCGAAAGAGAAGCAACTGCTTATGTCATTTATGAATAACACAAAGAGCAGTGGGCCTAAAATGCTTCCTTGAGGAACGCCTGAACACGCTATAAAAGGTCGTGAGTTGGTGTTATCAACAGTGACCACACATTGCCTATTAGATAGATAAGATTTTATCCACTTTAAAAAAAACAGAGTGAAATCCCAGGTGTTCAAGCTTACTAATTAGCACCACGTGTGATACTTTATCGAAAGCCTTGGAAAAGTCAGTGTATACGCAATCAACTTGAAGACCAAGTTGGAAAGACTCGAAGCAGTATTCACTAAATTCAGTCAAATTAGTAATTGTAAACCGATTTGGAATAAAGCCATGCTGAAATGGTGTTATTAGACTTTTGGTTGCAAAATATATTTTCTCTTTTACAATAACCTCAAAAAGCTTCGAGATGATGGACAGCTTTGAAATCGGACGATAGTTACAAACATTATTCTTATTTCCACTTTTGAAAGTAGGAGTAATGCACGTAATTTTCCAATCTTCCACAAAATAGCCTGAAGCCAGAGACATATTAAAAATAATTGTAAGTGGTAAAATTAACGCTGGCGCATTTTTGAGCAAAAAAACCGAAATACCATCAATATCAGTTTTTTCTGAAGGCTTAAGACCCATTATTCCGTTTAAAACATCCTCAGATGAAAGTCTGAGAGATCCAAAATTTACGGAAGAAACATTGTCTCCAGAACCAGCCACAAATTCGGAGTTACTATCATCCAATATAAAATTAGAGCTAAAAAACTTCGCGAATAAATTTGCTGAATCAGTTAAGTTACTAGCAGATTCGTTCTCCAAGAATATAGCAGATGGAATACTGGAGATAGATTTTTTTGATTTGATGAAACTCCAGAATGATTTGGGGCTGGCATTTATACCTGACTCAACATTAAGTATATAATTTCTATAAAGAAATTTATCCAAACAGTTAAATTCCTTCATGTATTTCTGGTATGATGCATAAAATATAAAGTTACCAGTAGCCTTGTACCTTTTAAAGAATTTGTTCCTCAGATTCTTCAACTTCTTCAATTAACGTGCAACATTATACTCCATTGGGAAATTGAACCATTATCATTATTGTTATTATTATTATTTATAGTTTCACCATTATCATATTCGAATAACAAATAATAATATATTTTTAATGTTTACAGATTCGTTGTTTGATTACCTTTTTACAAAGTTTTTGAACAGCTTTTTAAAATGTTTATGAACTTTATAAAATATGAGCTGGAAATCTGAGCCGAAAGCAGGATGAAAATGACGTAACTCTGCGGCTGTGGTTGCAAGTTCAAAGGTATCCCAAATTGCCCATAACGTTTTATCAAAAAGTTAACCAACCCATGAATCTTCTTAAACACTTCCAAATTTATCGCACAAGTTACTCTTATTCCTATCGAAATAGTTCCTAATTGCTGTATCGCTTTGTTTCATAAAGACGTGACGACTTGGTGGAACAGTAGCGTTATCATCGGCGATGATTTTTACAGAAATGTCGTAACTTCCGCAATAGAAAATGCTGGCAGGGTGCACGTCAACTTAGGCTTAGAGCGAAAATATTTTGTTTTTGTATTTTCTTGTTCAGTTGTTTGACAGCTCACCGTCAAAAATGCCTCATAAAACAAATTAATGCAAAAAAAATGTTTACGTTAATTTATTTTATCTTCTCTTCTATATACATATGTAAAAATGAAATATCTTTCGTATGACCGCGATGCCTGATCCACAGTATACAACAGAGGTTCCCAAACATTTATTTCTCCTAGACCCCTTAAAAAATGTACTGGTTTCGGTGGACCCCCTACTAATATATTTCTAAATATTCCCAAAGCTCGTAAAAAAATGAAATGTGAAGATTAGATCTAACTATGTAAATTTGCATCGCGGGTGAATTCAAAAATTAACTCGGGAGTGGCCAAAAGAAAACTAAAATATTTTCTTTCTATTATTTTTTATTTCTATATATTAAAATAATGTGATTAAACACTTGCAAGATTTAAAAAATGGGGTCGTAAATCCATCAAAATACCCTCTCGCTCTGAGGAGTTATATTTCTTAAGAGCACTTCGAGCTCTAAGCTTCTTAAGCTCTTCGAGCTCTAAGCTTCTTACTTCTTAAGAGCACTTCGAGCACTAAGCTTTGCACGCCAAACTCTTAACTCAGAAACCGACAATAGGGATAAGAACGAGTCTATAAAAATCGATGACAAACAACCAAGCAAACAAGAAGCACAAACAGTGTTCCACTGTCTCATCCTCTTAAATGCAGGAGACTTACATTGCCGAACTAGTTCGGAATTAGTTAGAGGGCTGGCCAATGTCTTAAGCGCAGCTTGGTAAACCCCTTCCCCTCAACCTATGTTCCACCTCCTAGTCCTTGGCTTTGAGGATTGCAATTACCACCGCATGGAAGACCGAAGCATATTCCCCAACAGAAAAGTGAAGCTTATCCCCATTAACTTCGAAAAAGACTCCAGATCACGACCCAGAGTTAATTTTGGAGCCATCAGTGAAGATTCGACAATGTATGAGTCCGGTCTCAGTGATGGAATTAAACCAGCTCTCAGTCTCAGGGAACTAAACATTATAGAATCTCTTCAACAAAGGTAATAGTGGCGTACTATCCTGTAGTATTGAAAATACACAAATGCTTAAATCTCTACCGCCAGCAATTTCTGCCGCGCCCCACTCAGTGTTATATAAACATCCGGCTCTTTTTAGTCTGCAGGTGACCTTTAGGGCATTCTCACGGATAAATACATAAAGTGACGGTTAGTGCAGCAATGCGTCAAGAGCACTATACACCACTCAAAATTTAAGTTAAATAAAGAGGCTATCAAACAACCATTTTGGTTCTTTATTATTGAAACTATACTAACTAACTATATATCGGCCGCTGTTGTGTAGTGGTAAGCAGTGCGCGCTTCCACTCCGCAGCACCTGGGTTCAAACTCTGGTCAAAGCAACATCGCAAAAAAAGGTTTTTTCTTAACAGCGGTCGTCCCTCGGCAGGCAATGGCAAACCTTCGAGTGTATTTCTGCCATGAAAAACAGCTTCTCATTAAAATACAATCGCGGTTCGGAGTCGGCGTAAAACTGTAGGTCCCTCCGCTTTGTTTGACAACATCAAGGCACACGCCACAAATAGGAGGAAAAAGCTCGGCAAAACACTAATATATGTGTAAGCGCCAATCTATTATTATTATTATTATTATTATTATATTTTTTGACGTCAACGTAGACCCCCATCGAGTCTCCCGAGGACCCCTAGGGGTCTAACTGGACCACTTAGGAAATCTCTGGTATACATTAATCCAGATAGACAAAAGAAAAAATGTAAATATGCTTATTTGACAATTTGTTTGAATGTATTGGTTGATATTTTTTAACAGTTGTCGTTAACACAAATGAAATCCAATTTCAATATTTTCTTATTGTGAAAAATATTTTCAAGTCACATAAAATAAAATAGCGAGAAAAACAAAATTCCTAGCAACTCAGGCGTGAAGCGTAAGTGATTATAACCAGATGCAGGTCATACGTAAGTCATACCGTGTTCCAAACACAACTTTGAGTGAATAATGGTGGCTGACTTTGGAAAACGGTCCTTTCGATTAGGGGGTAAAACAAGTATTACTTAGTTTAAAGGTAAAACCAGGACTGCAAACCGGTTTTTGAACCGAACTGTCTCTTTTTTCGTAAAAAAGTAAGTAAATTTAAATAAAACCATGAAATAATGTATAGTTTGCCCTCACCTTAATCGCTGAGTGTATGAAATAGGTAAAAGTTTCTCTATGTTTGTAAGGTGCCACGCCTAAGTATAACCAACCTTGGAAAGTCTGCAGCAGATGTCCAAATTAAAAAAAAAAAATGGTGCAAAACTTTTTTAGTTTTTGTCCGCCGAACAAACAAACTTAACATTTCTCTATCGATGGCTGAGTGGAAGATCTACCTATCTCGACAGCCAGTTCGATAACGCCCTATCTCAGAAAACTTTTCAACAATGCCCTACTTCAGAATTTGATTGAAGAACGCACTATTTAAGAATTTTATTGAAAAACATCCTATCTCAGAATTTGTTTGAAGAACGCCCTATCTCAAAATACATTGAAAATGTGCTGAGATAGGGCGTTTTTAAATGGCAGCTGAGATAGGTCGATCTTCCACTCAGCCATCGATATACATATGTACGTACATATACTCTTAAATATTTAATTCAATACATTCAGCAGCCGTTGCATGGGATGCAGTTTGGGCTTTAATTAAACACGTTCTGTGTAAAAATCGTTCACCAGAATATGCCATTTTTATTGCGAACTTGATGGAATCTTTTGACGTCTTTGATGTGCACATGTCGCTTAAAATCCACATGCTACACAGTCACTTTGACTTTTACGAGCAACAGCTTTCAACAAAACCGACGATGTAGGAGAGAGATTTCACCAATCCATTATCTGTTTTGAGGACCGATTCGCTGGAAAACGATTGAATTCAATGTTGGCGGACTTTTGCTGGTCGATCGCAGGAGGCAAAGGATATTAAAAAAATCATTAGAGCAATAGAAACTAGCAAAATATGCCAAAACGGGATTGAAGAGAACCCAAATTTAGGTCCAAATAGTAAATAAACTAATATTATAAAAAATATTACGAAATAAAATATGAGTTGTAACGCAAAACCACATATCTGAACAATCACTTGTATGGGAGCTATATGTTATAGTGAACCGATTTCCATGATTTTCAGAAATAGCTAAGGTAATATAAAAAATACAGTCACGTGCAAAATTTTTGTAAAATAACCTTAAGACTGAGGTAATTATTAACAAAAAACCTAAAATTGAAGCAGATTTTCAAGCACCATTATCTCGAAAACTAGAGCCAATCTGGAAAAACGGAGGACGCCATTGAATTTAAAGGATCCCAGTTAAGTTAGATCAGCTATCATAACCTTTGCCCAGAAAAAAATTCAAAACCCGAGCACAGTATTTTAAACGACGAAAAATTCACTTTCAGAACTCTAAAACTTCCCCCCTAAATATCTCATATCCCCTAAATGAGTTGTAACGCAAAACCACATATCTGAACAATCAGTTTTATGGGAGCTATATGTTATAGTGAACCGATTTAAATGATTTTCAGAAATAGCTAAGGTAATATCAAAATACAGTCACGTGCAAAATTTTAGTAAAATAACCTTAAGATTGAGGTAATTATTAACAAAAAACCTAAAATTTAAGCAGATTTTCAAGCACCATTATCTCGAAAACTAGAGCCAATCTGGAAAAACGGATGACGCCATTGAATTTAAAAGATCCCTGTTAAGTAATATCAGTTATCAAAACCTTTGCCCAGAAAAAAATTCAAAACCCGAGCACAGTGTTTTAAACGACGAAAAATTCACTTTCAGAACTCTAAAACTTCCCCCCTAAATATCTCAAAATTTTGACGTGATACGGATTTTCTGAAAACGCCATCGTAATCTAGAGGACAAAATTAAGTTTACGTGTTTGGCCGTTTAGCTGTGATATTTCAAAACCTTAAAATTTACCTACATTGTAATTTTCATCGAAATCGGCAAAGTAACTGTAGGTTAAATTACGAAAACGCTTGTTTGAAAAGGAAATTGGCTTGGAAAACATTTTTTTTTCTTAGGCGATTACCACAAAATTTGTAGAACAGTGCTATTGATATATTTGATTCTGGTCTTCATTTTCTCATCATCAATTGTCCATAACCGTACAAAATTTAGAACACATTGACTGGTTGAACCTTCTGGTACTGATGGTTTTGCTTACCTTTATGTAGTTATCAATTAGTTTCGACACTGCTTTTATTTCGATTAGGAAAAGTTAATTTTAAAATATCGAAGAAAATGCGGGACAAAGGCAGGACACTTGGAAAAAATCAGTACATTTTGGGGGTTTTCTGTTTTGAAAAACTACGCAGGACAGACTTTTAAATAACAGTACGGTCCTGCAAAAAACAGAAGGGGTGGTCACCGTAATTATAGTGTACACATATTTTATAAATAAAGGTAGTCAATATATTTTTAATAGTTAATTATTGGCTAATATATATTTTATTAATATAACCTATCTGTAATACAAATTATTTCAATTTTACATTTTATAAACAATTTTGAGTAGATAGAAGCAATAAAATATTTTTTGCCGCATAAAACTTGAAAATCTACCTATGTGCGCCGCTCGCTGACCGGGTTTCGTTTTCTTCGTCTTCTGGTGCCGTCATCCTTCTCAACCTAACCCGTAAGGAGTCGTTGGTAGGGTATTCGGCGGAGTATTCGTTTCTCTTGCTTGAAGTGTATGACAACATGGTGTGCTGTGATCGATATTCGTTTCCTGGCCGCCTTTTTATCTAAACGCGGAACAACTTGGCTGGGGTACGTTGCTGTACATAGTTGTTGCCTTTGGCTTGTTGGGTGTTGTTAGTTGCGTTAAAGCACTTGATCGCGGCATTTTGCCTGCTGATCCTGTGCCCTAGTTTGTGTGTCGTATGTGCGCTGTATGTAAGTATATGTATATGCATGTACATATGTCCCCCCATGTATTTTTTGTTTGTTCTAAAGCATTTTGCGTAGTCGGCGTGCTAATTCGCCTGATCGCCCCACCTTACTTTTGCCTGCATTGTTGGGCCCTGTGCCCAGCGTTGCCAGGTTGACGTTTTTAACGTCATTTGGACGTTTTTTGTACCCCGTTAACGTTTGGACGTTTTTTGTGTAAAAAATGACGTTTTTGAACTTCCGAGTAATTTTTCTTTGTTACTAAATCTTATGAGTAGAACAGATTTTGAATTATTTTCTTAATAAATCTTTACAATCTTTGTGTTTTGCTGCAGCTGCTTCAAAAGATTTTTTTCTGGATTCTTGGACTAAGGATCCCGTGTTCAAAGGCTGGTTGTGTAAACACTTGAGGCTACGAGGCTTGCTGTAATGTTTGCACTTTTTAAGACTTCATTGAAAATGTAATTAACACTAAATAGACTGAAATATTCGGTCCATTCAATAACTTTTCCAGTAAGTACTTGCAGCGAGAGCGTAAAAGAAAAATAGAGAGTAAAATTGAGAGCTAGAGAAAATTTTCAGAAAGTTATTGTACGAAAAACTAGTAAAAACTTGCAACTTAAGCCATTTTGACACTTTTTGACGGTTAAATATTGGCGCCCAATTTTCTTTTAAGTTGGGAATAGTTCCCATCGTCATAAAAATAAAAAAATATACAGTAGATTTAAATTTTTCATCCATATTTTCATTTCACTAATTATGTTTCATCAAATCATCCTCTTAAACAGTTTGTTTACATTTGAATTTGAAACATAACCTTACTTTTTGACTCCTGCAAATTCCTGCTAGTAAAATTTTTACTTGCAAGAATTTGCAGCTCTCTCGGGTTGTTACGCTCTCGAATTCGCTCCCTCTTGCAAATATTTTGGGTTATTGAATGCATTCCCAGTAAAAACTTGCAAGTACTAGCAACAATTCGTAACAATTTTTTGATATTGAATGGACCTATTGCTATGCTCCTTCTTAGCAGACCGTAATTTAGCATTTTCGGCAACCGAGCCCCTAACCAAACGTCTACAAAAAAAAAATTATTAAAAATCAACGCGATTATTTAGCCCCTTTAAACTTGCACATTATTGCCCTGAAATTTAATGGGCTGTCAAACTGCATACTCAACCAAAATTATATTAGTTTACAATGAATTTTAAATGTGCTCTGTCGAAATGACATTTTAATATACATTACGTACATATCGAGCCCTAACCGCCACAATAACGTAAGCGACAAAATTTTCTTTTTGATGCAGAAATTCACGCTCAAGGAATATTTCTGCATAAAAAAGAATTTTTTGAAAAAAATGTCGCTTACGTTATTTTGGCGGCTAGGGCTCGATATGTACCTTTCTATACAATAAAAGTTTAATAAGAACAATTTTGTGTACATTCAATTGAAAAAGACGTTTTTGGATAGGAAATGACGTTTTTTCAGACCAAGAGGAACGTTTTCTCATGCCGAAGACCTGGCAACACTGCCTGTGCCTTTGTTTACGTGCAGCTGCATATAGGTATGTATGTATGTACATATGCCAATGGTACACGGTGGAGAGAATACAGAGGTGGCGCCGATGACGATACTGCTACTCGGCTCTCAGTGATTTTGACAGAATCAGCTGTTTTGGTGACATCATAGTAGAGAAGACAGCAGTAGTGATGTGCTGAGTCAATACTTTTAAGTACCCAATACTCTCGATACTCGGTACCGAAACATTTAGGTTTCGAATAAAAGCGCACATAGGCCAAAAATATGGAAAAAACGCCTAACAAAACCCGAATGTAAGAGCCAATAGAGCTTTTTTACTGATTCAAATGAAAGATTTATATATGTCGGTTCGATGCCATAATACAGAGAAACCCTTACTTGTTTGAAGCATTTTTGTTCCAGCTGAATCGGACGATATCATTTTTGTAGGCCTGGGACAGATTCTGTAACCAGTTAACGAAAATTTTCGAATCGGTATCGGTTTTGTCGACGTTTGATATGAAATATTTGTAAGTCAACAAGTGCGATATCGATCCGAAACTTGTCGCTAACTGGCTACAGAATCTCTCCCCTGAAAGGCTTCTTCATCCGTCAAAGTATTTTTCTTGAACCTTGGATCGACTAAGGTTAAAACTGATAAAATAATATTTTTCTGTGGCGATAAGTTCAAGTGTTTTAGCCGATATCATATGTAACGTAGCAATTCACTACGAAACAATAGTACACAGCACGTTGGAGTACATACGCACCCCACCGTACACACATATCCCACTATACATACATACAGACACCACTGTACACACATAACAACGCATATACATACCTTCCGATACATATCGACAACGTACAAACGAAGCATACACACTCTACTGCACATATATATACCACCGTACATACGCGACACTGTACATATGTACTCTTCGGCACACTCATACAGCATCAGGCAAAACACTGCTAGCAGCATACCAACCACTTCGTTCGCCAGCTACCATCGGGACAGCATACACGACGAATTCTCAAACGAAATACACAGCATCGGGTATAAAAAGCTGAACAAGTGCGCAGGCGAGTCAGTCTCGCTAGGTAAGCGTTGGGCTTGACTGGTCGGTTGGCGCCTAGTGGTGTGTCCTCGGACGCACTAAATCGTCTCTGACTAGTCAACCCAAACATTGCTTGACCAGCCGGTTGGCGCCTAGTGGTGTGCCTTCGGACGCACTAAATCGTCTCCGGCTGGTTAATCCAAGCACGGCTCGACCAATCGGTTGGCGCCTAGTGGTGTGTTTTCGGACGCACTATATCG
>NW_023461894.1:0-22351 GCF_013731165.1 Rhagoletis pomonella
AAATGCAGCCAATATCACTTTGAAATGGCGTGCTATAGATATGACCGATACTGTATGTATGTATACATACATGTTTACAAATTAAATGTTTAAAATTGCAAACATTTTGAATGTAAAAATGCATTTTCTACTAATAATAAACATTAAGTGCCCATATTTAATAAATTTCAAACATTTTATGTGCAATTTTGCTCTACGCAACACATTTGATATGTGAAAGTAAGCAAGAAGTGTTTAATTTTGTTAACACGGTGTGTAAATTTGAACAAAGTAGGAGAGGAAACACAATTTTTTTTTTAGAGTGTATTCAAGTGAGCCGTGGTGTATATATTCGTTTTCCCATTTGCATACGAAACAAGACGCGACTATATGATGTGAATTACACTGTTTTTAGTCGATTAAATTTTAATCATCTGACTATGTTTGTAGGTACATAAATACATATGTATGTACATATAACAAAGATATTTTCCATTAAAAAAATCCCACTTCCCGCCCAAAAGCCGTACGATCTTCCTTCTAAAAAGCCATAAGCATCACTAATATTTCCATTTAAGCCTTTGTCTAAATTTTATGCAATGTTATGTCAACAGTGCTAACCAAGAAGTTAACTTAGAGTTAATTTCAATAGAAACGTTTGAATTCCAAGTAAATACAGCAGGCATCACTGTCGCCCATTATTGCCCCTTTCTCAAGCCGTCAATGTCAAATCTCTTTTCAATTTCATTGGATATATTTTAGGCAAAGATAGTAGCAAAATAACAGCCAGTCTCTAAGTTCGCCAATATCCTTCGACTATTGCATGCGTTTACGTAAAATTTCATAACTCTTCCAGCGAAAGAGTCGACTAAATAAAAGAATAAGAAAAAAGTGTGAAACAAAAGTAAAAAGATTGTTGAGTTTTCTGTTTGTATTAGAGAAAAAAAACACGCATTTTCCCCTTTTATGCAACAACGGCTTATTCCGAAAACTCTTTTACTTTAGCCTTTGAGCGCAACAAAACCCTTCGAATCGCCATTTCAAGTGTGTCCTTCGATGCTTAACGCATGGCTTTCCACTCGCTCAACGCTTCAAATTACACTGACAGTAAATTCGTTTGCAAAAATTTAACCCGAAATCGTCAAATTTACGCCTTTTCATGTAACCTTTTCTTTACGCCTTTGACGCAATTTTCATTTCTCTTCTCACTCACTTTCCTACCAAAACAACAAAAACAACACCATTAACACTTTAACCTCGCAACTGTAATGGCAGAAGCCATCGACAATTTGTCGGCTAACCGCCGCTTGCAGGTAACACCCAGCAGCAGCGGCCAAAACGCCAACGCGTTGGCATTTATGCAATGCAACCGTGTTTTACTGTTTTTTTTTTTTTTTTTTTTTTTGCTAAGGATAGTTTCTCATCAGGCCGAAGACAATTTTCTTTTCTTTTCTACAGCTTGCATAATCGGGTTGAATGACCCATTATGGACGTGTTTTAATACTAACAGTGGTAAACGAAATATAAAAAAAGAGTAAAACAAAAAGTGAAGTAAACAAACCAAAAAACGCAATCGTCAAACTGCCCGCTGATGTGCCTTGCCGCGCCGCTTTGCCACTGCACAGTGAAAGTATACGCAACCCGTTGAAGAAAAAAGGAAAAAAAAACAACGCATAAAAGGATAAAAGGTTGTAAAAAACGTATTGTATAAAAAAGAAACTGCAAGCGGCAAGGCTGCGCAAAAAACAGGCAACAACCAACTAAAAATTGCCTTTACACACATTGTTGCCCAACTTTGCGGCATTTACGCAAGTCGCCGCCGTTGCCGGTATATGTATGTAAGGGACGGGCATAAGCAACGTCAGCGGCTTAAAAAGGATGCTAAAGGATGCTTGAATGGCGCACATAAATGCCTCTAAGAATCGCTAAGAATTTCATAATGGGCAAATGAGTTGCGAATTGTTGGCTTTGATGGCGTGAAAGAGCCGCGGTGCGGTAATACCTGGTTGAGGAGCGTAAAATGCCGAACAAAAAAAAAAAAAATAATGAAAAAAGGGGAAAAGCAGATATGAGGTTTGTGTGTGTTTTCTTCGCAATGTTACGAACCCACTAAAAAAAAAATGACTACAAAGCAGCGTAGCATTGACTTGTCTACATATTGGTGTAAAAGTTGAGGAGAAAGAGTCATCAACATGAAAATACTTAGTGCAATGAGTAGACTTGTGCTCGCATACCTGGTGTATTCACTCAACTTATAAAAAAAGTGGTTGTTGCAGCAAAACATATGTTGAGGGAATTGAAATAAATAAGTTAATTTACACTTTTATGCTATTGTAATTGTTTTTTGTTTTGCATTTGGGGTGGAAACACTTTCGAGAATATATACGTATGTAGCTTATTTGCAAATTGCAATTAGAAACAGTGTGACCGCGGGCTTGTGAAAAATTGTAGCAGAGAAGGGACTTAAAATGTATTAATTGTATCACTTTTTTACAAGCTATTATTTAACTTTTTATTTAAAGTATCAAAGTATCAATATGAAATAAAGGCAATATTTTTTTATGAAAACCCATTTTCCAAAACAATTTAACATTTAGCTATTGATTACAAAAAGGTACACGTATCAGTTGTACTTGGTACTAGTAAAATAATAAAAAATAATATATCTTACTTGTATGAGTTCTACTAGGGATTAGTGTAATAGAAACAGCAAAAATGGTATATAATATTATTTTTAGTTTAAATACTTTTTGAACTTATAGGACTCAGAATTCAAATTTTTTAATCATTTTTAAGGCATTTCGAAAACATTATGCATTCTATCGTTGGAAAAGTGAAGCACTTTGTTCTATTTGTTTTGATCAAATTCAGATCTGAGAAAATGAGCTCTGCAACGGCAGAGCTGTGCGGCAAATAATTACCAATTAAAAATAAAAGAAGTTAGTTTTTAGCTTGCTTGCTCCCCCTTGCTTACTTCAATGCAATCTATTTTATTATCGAATTTCAAAAGCTGCCAATGTATACAAATTTTCTCTTTGTCGCCTTTTTGTACAAGTTAGGAAAATTGTTTAAAACTGTTAAAAATGTCGAATTAGCGCTTTCTTTATATGACAATGGATCAATACATGCCAGGCTTTTCCAAATTTCACTATTAAAATTAAATCTCTTTTTTATTTGCACAGAAAAATCAATATAACATTGAGGATTATTTTCTTTATTTCTAAAATTTGGACTTTACTTAAATATGCTATTGATATGTACATACGTCTCTGCGGTGCAAGTAATGCTTGGCATACGGTTTAGTTTGGCAAAAAAAGACAATATAAGTCAATAGTTACTTTCAAAATTGTTATATAACTTATGCAATTTGTATGATTTGCATTGAGATATCCAAAATATTTGGCAAAAATAAATAATGAATTTTTAACATGAAGTTTATATCAAGTTTGTCGACTTAATAAAATTTAAATTTTCAGGGGGTGAACGTTTGACACTCGAAAAATTTTATAATTTTTTAACGCCAACGTAGTTTTGAAACTCGGTAAATTCATTCACCCTTTTAGCATTATGTGCGAAAAAAACTGTAAACATCTCGGGTAAGTTTTTCAACTTCTACGGGAATTTTTTTACACGATTGGAAAAGTATCAAAATTTAAAAAAAGAAGTACCCCTCCAAATTTCATCGAAAAATGTATCACTTTTGATCCTCTTGGATCAAAACGGTCACACTGCTTAGAAATTCATCCTGCTTCGTAAGTTAATACCTTTTTGACATTTCGCGGGGAGATTGATTGGAGAGTAGAGTGGTCCAAAATAAGTAAAGTCGGAATTTTAATGCGCTCAAACCCTAGGCTTGTTCTATATCGAAAAACTAAACCCATATTTTTTATTTTGAAATCAAAAAATATTTTGCTTAAAGCGCTCAAAGTTTTCTATGTATTTTATATGTAAAAAAAAACTTTTCGACGAAAAAGATTTAACAAAGTTTTAGTTTGAAACTGTTTTGAACAAATAGCTCTGAAAAGACTTTACTCCTAAACTACATGTAGATAGAAGCGTTGCCACCCCATTTAAGAATTAAATTCAATTTGAATTAAGAGAATTAGATAATTTTAATATGTATCACAATTTGGGTGACCATAAAGGTTTAACAAGGTTTTGGTTTTAAAATATTTTGAACAGGATTTGCCACCTGTTTGAAAATTCGAATTTAATTAAAGTGTATGTGCATAAGTTCTATGAAATTTTTAAATATGCGCGTGAAACGGAGAAGTAGTAGGAAATCTTGAGGGTTGCCACCTGTTAATAATTTATGGGAATTATTAAGTGATGGATACCAATTAAAATGGGTCGAAGAAGGCTTTATTTATGATTGCTACGTATTTAAAAAAACGAATTCCATATATACATAGGTAATTGATATAAGTACCACAATGTCAGGCGCAAGAAATCTACTTTTTTTTCCTAAATTAGTTTAAAAGAACTTTATTCACAAATCGATGAGGGTAAATAAAAAATATTAATTTTGTTAATATGAGATACATCATTTAACTCTCTCACAAACAATGCCTAATCGACGATAAATTGGTAGATCCACATAAATTTTTGTTTTTATTTGCGCTACGAGAAGTGGGACTATGTAATCGAATTTGGTATATAACACTTGATAGATAAGAATTTTAGTAATGGCTTGGGTATGCCACATTCGAATATACATATGTTTAATTTTGTTACTTTTTATATAATAATCAATTTATAGAACCATACAAAATTTTCTTTCATACATTCACATGTATGCGCACACTTCAAACGACCTTCTGTCACTTCCAAATTCCCAAAATCGGCTACAAACTAGCTACATATGTACATAAATAAATAAGCGCACAAATAACTTCTGAGAATCAAATAATTTGACTATTTTTCTTAATTCCCAATTCTCATCGACCTTTGCCACTGCTCGTGCTCATAACCCCAAACTCGTTGTGTAGTACCCTTTCCTATTCAAATCGGCAGCGACATCACCACATCCTTACGCTCAAACAATGCCGCAGCGACCGAGCTATCTATCTATCCAACAACTGAGTGGACAAGTAGCTGTGGAAGAATTAGCAACCCTATCAGCAGTTGCATTGTTGGCCGTGCGAATCTCTCTTGCACGCTTCATGCACTTGCAAATTCGTGCACACACAACTGCACGCTCGCTCTGCTTTGGCGTACCGTACCCCTCACATTTGTAGCTTAAAGGTTTTCAATAACTGCGCTCGACACGCTCAATCCTTTGCGTGCGCCTACCCCTTTTTTTCGCTTGGCTTGCTGCGGCGCTGGCTTTGTTTGGCCTTTTGCGAAAATTGCCAAGTACTAATCCTTCTAAATGTTTGACTTCATTTTCGACATAAACGGATTAGCAAATATTGAAAATGATCGGTCGACCAGAGGCGTGTGGGCGCGTCTGCGTAGGCGTTACGCCTTCTATGTACATATATGCTGCCAACAAATATACACTGAGCAGTCGGTGCTGGTGAGCGTGAAGGATGCATTTGAAAGGGGACGACGATCAGTTGTCGTTTCAATTTAAGCCTTTACGCTTACTTCAGGTATGTATGTATGTATGTAAATAATGTATTTGCTCATTGCGAGCGAGCGAGAAATGAAAGGATTAAAGCGTCGGACAGTAAAAGGCGTGGTCGCTTGAAAGAACTCCAGTGTGTTTTTGGTTAAAGGAAAGGGGTGAGTTCTGTTGTACGGATAATGCGCTCTTAATCGCCGGATTCATGACGATCATGAACGTCCGTCCGTAAGGATATAATCGAATTTGCATATGCTCGGACAGTATTTGCTGGAACTGTGGACTGGCTACCTGCGACTGAGTACTGCGAGGGTCATTGAGCGGCTTAACTGCGTTTAGCTCGGCTAATCGGCGCATAAAGTTAACTAAAAACTTAAATATTAAATGGGAATGTTCAGCGGCCGGTTTGTTTAACTGTTTGTTTGTATTTGTTTATATGTTTATTTTGCAAAGAAATGCCTTTTCTCAAACGTTCCGACCATGACTAGGAATAATGTAAAAGAGTTTATGTTTGAATTCGCAAAAATACTCTATTCGAAGATGAACAAAGCGAAAGGGGTGTGCTAAAGGGTTGTATTCTGGAACAAGTTAATATGGAAGCGTGTCGGGATATTTTTTCCGGAAACCATTGTGATCTCTAAAATCGCTATTGTTCGCGGAGGGCAGTGCGGCGTGTTAAATCGCTGATAAATGGCAAGACAGACTGTGTCGGATAGTATTTTCATTAATACACTTTTTAATATGAATAAGTAAACAAAATTTATTTTTCGGTTTCATAGAGACTCTGCTATAAACTAAGAATATTACTTAAAAAAAATCAAAAAAAGCATTACAGGTCAAGGAAATGTGAACGAAAGCGATTGCGTTTAAAGGAGTTCCTCAGCCATTTCTGTATTCACTATCTAAGCAAAAGGCTTAACTGCTACCGATGTGGTCTTAGCTGGCAACTGGCCGATATAATAAGTACATATGTGAAGCATACCACTCGTCAGAGATATACTAGATAACGTGGCATTTTACACTGAAAATATGACCGACAAGCTTGGAAATTTACGGAATGACTTTTACTGAATTTTTCGAAACGAGAAAGAAGTGCAATTCATTGCGTTAAGAATAGTCCTAAGATTTCTAGAGAGCTATTCTTCGAAAACTTGAGAAAATCAAAGTTCCTACGGGCACAGTAGTATAGCGTCAATACTCTTTAGGCGGATTGACTTCAAGCTACCGGACCTGTATTTTGAAACGAATTTCCGAGCCACAGTCGAGATGGCATACTGGACGATAGTAAGCTAACAAAGTTTAATTATCTCTTAAGAGGGAGAACTAACGATGGACACGGGATATGGAAAGTCTAAAAATTTACGGGCAGGACAGGAAAAAATCGTTTCCCGACACTTCCAATAAACCCCACAAATTCAAAAAAAATTCAGAAAATCTTCCTTAAAAACGAACAACAAAGCAAAACAGAATAACTAGAAGATGCCGGATCTTTCAGTTCGACGAAAGTATAGTATTCGTAAAAGACAGAAGTAAGAGTATATTGTTGAAAATTAATTTGAAAGGAATGTAAATTTTATTTAGTGATAGACATGTAACCCGCTGTGCGGCATATCCGAGATCTAAAAATTTAATGCCGGGATAGATGGAATTGGGTTAGAATATTTGGCCCGCACCCATCTCTAATCGGGACCCACGGAACCCATCGTATAAAACTGAGAAAAGTGGATAGGCTGGTTCGGTACCAAAAAATTGGATGTGGATTTCCAAATGTATCTCAATTGGAGAACCAACACATTTTTGGTATGCAAAATAATAAAAATAAAAGTGGGCCTAAGTTAAGCGTTTCAAGCTCTTCGCATTCATAGCTCGCGTTGCGTCATTGCAAGCATTCTTAGAGCCAAAACATAGTGGAGCGGCGAGCAAAGCGAAAAGCTAGCATCGAGCATAGCTTCAATTATTTACGAACGTGCACGCAAGCTTTGCTCTTCACTATGCGCCTTCCCATTGAAACATATGCGTTTGAAATCGACGCTTTGCTCGATGCTCTTTGCTCGCCGCTCCACCATGTTCTTACCCTTAGATAGATATTCGGTTGAGGAGTGCAGAACTCTAACAATTAGTCTGTTCCTTTGAACTTCGGACTAAAACCTGTGGAACTGTCAAACTACAATTTTACGCTCTCAAATGAGAGTAAAAGGAGAACAGATGCAGAAGTGCATAGGAACGCAAAAAGCACTATTTCCTGTAAAAACGTCAGACGGTTTGTTTACATGTCATTGGCACTACACTGATTTGGCTGAAATATCACTAAATAATTAATAAAATCTATACATATTTAAATATTTCGTTGTTTACTTCCATTTTATAACAAATATAAGGTTCTTTGCTTTCACCGCTTTCTGTTTTTGTTTGCACATGTAAATCAGCTGATCGTTTGACACTTTTCATGAACTTACAGGAAAAAAATCTCCGGACTAAATCCTGTAACTTCTGACTAGGAACAGTTGCTCAGTTACTCTCTCAAATGTGTTCCCACTTACAGGTTTTATGTCAATAGGAACGACTTCCTGTAAGTTCTGACTAAATCCTGTAAACCGGACTGCTATTGGAACAGACTAAATATTGGTGTACTCACAATTTCCTCAACATTCAACTGTCAATAATGACATATTTCGCCTTTTAATTAAAGAAACAAAAAAAAATCAAATAAAACTGTCTTATGCATTTTAATTGTTACATTTAGTGCATTAAGAGCATTTAAGTATTTCGCAGGGAATGCATTATTCATAAACATGAAATATTGCGGCAATGCACTGTGGTCGAGTATATATGTAAATATGTATGCTTTTCATTTCATCTGTGAAATACTTCCGTAGCGCCAGTCCGTCAGCGAGCTAATTTAATACAAAATGTGATGCTCCAAAGCCGCCACATGTGATTTTGTGGCACATAAAAATTAGTCAAGTAGCTAGTCCGTCCGTCCGTCCGTGGACAAAGAGAGATTGAAAGCCACTTGAGATTATAGCTGCTAGACATGGCTTGCCTGCCGGCAGGGTGGTAGTTTTTGCCTGTGTGGTAGCTGGCTGGCAGGCAGGCAGGCAGGCAGTTCAAGAATGTCGCCACACAACGTCAACGCCGCAGTTCCGTATCTACTTAAAAACCAATTAGCAGTCCATTGCAGCAATAACAAACACAGACGGAAGGAACACGAATGAAGCGAGAGAGCAAGGAAAGATCAGTGGCATATCATGCGGTTGCTATAAATTCTATAAACATGAGTTTTGTATAAATTTTTATGTATAGATGTATGTATGTCGTGGAGGGAAAGTGCGATCTAATATGTTGACGATTGCTTGTATGTAAGTGGTCCTGTTCTTGTGGCTGCCTAATTTCGATGGCTTGTAATTGCGTGTAAACTTGTATGTTTAAATTTGTGGTCGTTTTTTTTTTTTTTTTTGATGATTGCCTTCGAGCTGTTAAGTGATCGCTCAATTATGTCGTCACTTTGATCTTGGCATATGGCCGCCGCAGACTTTACTAAATGTATCAACTAAAAACTTAAGTAACTAAGTAAAATTGCATTAGCATTCATTTTGCTATTAATTTGCTGTAATTTGATGTTTTATTTTAAAATTCTAAGCATCTTATTCAAGTGTTTACGTATTTTGTATTATGTGCGTTTCCGCAAATGCGAAGGCAGACAGATGGCGTTCATCACCGGATATGTGTAGGCAAATCTTTGCATATACGAGTATGTATATATTTTAGGATTATGAAAGGACAGGTAAATAGGTTTTTTTTTAGCTAAAAATAGAAAAAAATAGAATTGTAATTAGTTTACACCCCGGGCACATATCATGGGAAAAAAACCACAACAATGCCAGTAAATTAAAGTTTTTAACGATTAAATATACAGTGTGTACTGGACAACACGTCCACCCCCCATGAAATCTTAGATCCTCTTTCTTTTGGTGGTATTATTAACTTACGGTTTCGACCGGAGGATAAAAATACGTAACTTATGTTTGAAACTAAATGACCTTCGAATTTCAACTCGTCTTGGACTTCTTAAATGGACGAATACGTTTTTATTGAAAAAAAAAAAAATATGAATCACCAAGGCTTTCGATTTCGGCTGGCTAAACTGACCGGAACTTCCGGTCCGGAAGTCATTTTTTTTTAAATGGGACATACATGTTTTTTTTTATTCTGCGGACAAAAATACGTAACTTTTGTTGGCAATTTTTATTGGAATGGACTTCCGATCGAAACCGAAAGTAGGTAATACCACCAGAAGATAGAGCATACCCTATTTGGTAGGTCATATTTCTCCGTCTTTCAAAAAAAAAAAAAAAAACATTTCCCTCCGTTTTAGAGGGGGTGGATTGATGGTCTAGGACACCGAGGACATGAAACCACAAGCAAATATTTCACAAGAGTGAGAAAACTTAAAGTATGACTATAGTGATACTTTTCGGACGCTATAAATACAATTTTTTGCGCTAAAAGTTTCCGGCATACGACACCACAATACACTGCGAAAAAATAAAACACATCGAGCTCCAAAGGCCAACAAAACGTAAGTGACATTCTTTTCACTTTTTATTGTTATTTTTTGATGTAGGAATATTCCTAGAGCATCTAGATCAGAGGTGGACAGCTTCGGCAGAGCATTTTTGTAGTGTGCGTGCAATTGGAGTCACTGTGTGCGTGCGAACAACCCAGTAGAAATAGGTTGTATGCATTCATGAAAAATGCTTGCTATATGAGTGAATTATTGTGAACAATTCATGCGTAGTCATGAGTTCCACGAATAAATTCAAATTCTAGCGAATTGCAAGCGAATGTACGTTGTCTTTGTTTTAAGTACAGTACCAGGCTGACCGAGCTTTGCCCGGGGGTTTGGTGGTTAAACTACGTGTCAGTCAGCGGCGGACCCACGGGGGGTGTTTTAATACATAAACGCCATAATACATACATATGCGCCATTACTGACTGACTGGCATGTATACACAGCAGTAAGCTCATGGCACCAACAGCAATGTCGTATGTATAAAATTTCTACTGGGAAGTCGTGCGGTTGAATGAAGCTTTCGCTGTCTTCCCAAGCAGAGCGTGTATGCCGCTGCCCAGCTGTGATCTAGATGCACTTCTTCGTCAAAAATACAATTGTGAAAAACTGATTTTTGTACACAGAAATCTGGTCACCGTACCCAAGCATCATGCAGATTCGTAGATGGAAACCGATCTTTCCGCATTTTCAGTTTTGGCGCAAAATAAACGCCAAAGTTCTTCCATGAGAATTTAGGGCAGACCTCTTGATCGGTAGAAATAAATAGCTTGAAATTTCACAACAAAACTTAGTGGTATGGAAATAATCGGTATTAATGATGTATCACGCGGCACATTTCAACTATTTCATATAAATTAAAACCGAAATAGCGATTTTCTACGCTTTAATTTATGAATCGGAATGCAGTATTTACTGGCTGCGTGCAAACCGAACTTTCATATGGCCACACAGGATATGGCAGATTATCTCATTCCTAATCGCGTGGGTGGTGTATATACATACATATGTACATACCTTGAATACACACCTAAGCATACATATATTGTATGTGAATCGCCCTTTCACGGATATACATAGAATTTTATTGCTGCCGCTGGCTGACTGCTACGGGTAACGGACAATATTGGCAACAATGCAAAGTATCAGAAACGAAAGGATATAAATTACACATGCGGGTATGTGTGTACGCATATTTCTCATCGTGCTTCGCAAATCAAGGAAGAAGGGGGAAGGTATATTTTAAACGGTGCGTATAGATCGAACGAAGTGTTAAGGATTTATAGGATAGGAACGGCGTAAATTGATTGTGTTTTGCGGTTTTAAACGGCTGGCGATTGTCAACCGAAAACGGTGGGTGGATGTTAGTATCTACCAGTACCCGACGGCTACGTGTGTATCAATTCATTTACAAAATCACAAAGCATTAATTTCAATCAATTACATACATACATACTACATACAAATTTACAGAGCGCATGCACGACCACAGCTGTGGCTTTATTGTTGTTTTAACCCTGGCCGTTATTGACACGATGGGGTTGTACGTGTTAAAAGGGATATTATACTAATTGTTGTTGTTGTTGTTGCCTGTTGGCATTTTCGCACTGCTTTTGTGGGTGGGTGGCACTGCTATTTTACGCAGCGATTTGAACAATTAAATACTGAAAATTGTCGAGGTTAATTGGGCATTTTATTGTTTCGCATTTTGTCTCTTTTTCCGTTTATAATTGAATTGTTTGAAATGTATTATTGCCACAATGATGTCAAATAATGTTAAGTGTTGTAATTGCTATACTGGTCAGTGTTGATGAGGTGCCGTGGCGCTGGCGATACCAGGTGTTCCGCTGGCGAATTCGTTTGTGTGGTGGTACGGATACTAAATCGACTAAAGATGGAATAGTCGCAATAAGTTCAGACATAACTTTGCAAATAAACTTTGGCGCTTAGATTTAAGTAATAGCTAGCAGAATGGTAACTTCAGGGCACTTTATAAAGTAGTAAGCAAGTTTAAAAAGGAATGAGGTTTTCGCCTATATTTTCCACTTAGGGGTTCCAGATAAAAATCTTAGATCAAGGAAGGTTTCAATAATGTACTCGGGAGGTATTGCTAACATTTATTAGGAGAGCGTATATTGCTCGTATCTTTGACTGTCAGGGTTAGGGACTTTTCAACGTATTGAATGGGGAGACCCAAATTAATTGTTGTGCTAAATTTGGTAGAAATTTGTGAAACGGTTACTAAGGTGCCACGCGCATTTCAAATATTTTATAAGAACACAGTTTCTTGTTAAAAACAATATTCGATATACAGTGAAACCTGAATATAACGAAGTTGGAGTGGTCGGAAAAATGCTTGGTTATATACATTTTTTCGTTATATTTATAGAATGTCAAAACAACCAGAAATGCAAAATGTTGGAAGAATTTTATTGTGGAGTATCAATATTTATTTCAATAGTGTTATGGAGCTTTGTACCACGATTTTATTTTAAAGGTAAAATGGAAAAAGTAACAAAGTTTAAGCGGTAGAAGTTAAAGCTAATATTTCGGATACTAGACTTCAAAATTCGCTTTGATTGAGGTTATATTTTATGAGAACATACTTTAAACGTCAACATATTCCAAATTCACTATGTCGAGTCCTAACCGCCAAAATAGCGTAAGCGACGTTTTTTTTAATTTTCTTTTTGATGCAGAAATGCAGAAATGCATTTAGATGCTCTAGGAATGTTTCTGCATCAAAAAAAAAATAATTGAAAAAAATGTCGCTTACGTTATTTTGACGATTATGGCTCGATATATTCCTAAGGTTTTCACGCTCATTTTTTTGTTGCATCAATCCAGCATTTTTGTGTAGAAAATTTTGCGAAAACGAGGTTTTGCTAGAGGACTCAGGAGATGTTTTTATATTGAGTTTTTCGTTTTGTCAAGGTTCGTTTTATAGAGGATTCCTTGTGCCAACTTTGTGCTCTAAAATTTAAGATTTGGCTCCAGTAACTACTGAAATATCGTACCTATTAATTTTTTTAAATTCCGTTATATGGGAACGATTTCAAAAATTTTCAATGCGTTGCTTAGTGAGATAGAAAAGCAATGCGTATACAAAAATTTTATAGTAAATCGGTTGCTAAGATATACACATTTTACATCTTTCTTATATAAACAAATTTTTCTGCTAAAAGGAGTAACATTCTTATGCCAATTTTGAGCAATTTCCCTACAGCATCTACTTCTTAAGGCCTCAGAGAATATAAATAACCCCAAGCAAAGAAAATGCTCGTCCCAAAATGGAATTTTTCTAATAAATTCACAACTAAAATAAATTTATTAAAACACCTACATATGTAGAAGTGTGCATACCACATAAAAACTGGAAGGAGAAAAATATCGTTTATTGAGGTTTTCCCTGGACATTCATGCCAACAACTAACACATCAACATATGTAAGCCACTTTGAATGGCCATTTTCAGGCTCATAAACTTGTAAAGACTTCATAATTCCCAGTAAATGGCTAACAAAAACGTTGACTATACATACATACATACAAAACACAACAACAAAAAATGCCCAAGAATATTTGAAAAACTCGCATATCAAAGTTACTGTTCGCGGTTACCAACCACCGTAGCAAATCTTCAACGGGTATTGTTGGCATGTCATTTGCCTTTTGCGACCGACTGTACAGTGATATATGTACTCGTATTTATGTATGTATGTACATATGTATGTGGAGTTCAACGAAGACAAGTCCTGCACGCTGGTGTTTGTAGTCCTATTAATTCGCAGTTTTAGTGTTGCTATTTGCTTTCTGCTTATCTTCGGTATTTTCATGTGTTTCTAATGAGCTGCATTCATGTGGCTACCACTGCGCTGCACTAACAACAAACACTTCGCGCAACAAAAACAACTAAGCAGACACATACTTAGCTGGCTAGCAAACCCACAATAAAAGTAGAAGGTCAATTGGCTGCGTACTAAAGTGAGTACTAACTGCATGGGCACCAAGTATATAAGTATGTATGCACATTAGGGTGTTCCAAAAATGCATGTGAGTGGGGAAAAAGTAAAGTCGGACTTTTTGGGCTATCACCCCCTAGGATTGTTCTAAATCGCAAACAATATTCCCCTGTTTTTTTTTTCTTTTCGACTGCTGAGTGGAAGATCGACCTATCTCGGCAGCCAGCTCGAAAATGCCCTATCTCAAAAAAAAATTCCAAAACGCTCTATTTCAGAATTTTATTGAAAAAGACTCTATCCCAGAATTTGGTTCCAGTAAAAATACCCAAATGTTTAAATTTTTTTATGGGTCCCGTCATTGTATTTTCTTAAAGTTTTAGGGAACCTATAAAAATATGTTAATATTAAAAAATGTTTAACAAACCATTAGGAATTATCATTGAAAGTGTCCTGTAGAGAAACAAAGTTTTCCCCTTGAAGAATTTTTAATTTTCAAGAATTCTATACTACTTCTACGAAAAATTGTTTTTCCCTATATGAAGGCCCGCATGCAGTTCTCAAGAAAAATCACAAAAAATATTTTGTCTATTTCTGTTTTGGGAAAAGTTGCGGTTGCTGTAAATTTTCCTGAAGAAATAAAAATACGTGCGTTTCTTTTTTAAGAAGAAGAAAATTTCTTTTCCATTTCTTGTGCGTAAATTTTTATATGTAGATATCAATTTTTAGTTTTTCTTGAGAGCTGCAGACGGGCCTTAAAATACATGGAAAAATTTGAGCGCTTTGAGCGACCTGTAAATATTTGTTTTATTTCAACATAAAAATACAGGGGTAAAATTTTTTTCGGTATAGAACAATCCTAGGGGCTGAGAGCATTAAAATTCCGACTGTACTTATTTTGGACCACCCTAATGGCCATAAATGTAAAATGGAGAGATTGTAAACTTATACATAGATTATTTTTTTTTAATTTTGTGTGCCACAAGTATTGCCTTTGCGACGTCTGTTGTCGTTTCGCACATCTTTTGAAACATTCATGCGTCCTGTTATTTTGACGTCTCAATGCGCTCATAGCTACGCTCCTTGTTGACGGCCTTTTTGATGATCTCTTGGCGTAGCCGTTTGGTAGCAATGAGACCATTTACACATTTCTGGTTGTAATGTCGTTAATTCGATTCACACAAATTAATCTCAAATTGCTAGCGGGTGTTGTGCTGTGTGCAGGTTTGTACTTAGTACATAATTTCGCAGGAGCATGCGTAAATTGCAAGACTATGTGAGCCTAAGAATACTACGTAATTTACATGTGGCTAGCTCGTAATTAAGAATTAAATGGAAATCAGTGTTGCTAAGTTGCCGGTGTCTACTTTGAAGTGGGCCATGCGGTGCAGTAGCATGTAATCGTTAATGAAATGTCAAACCACTTTTTCGAATAGAGTCAAAATTCTGAAAAATCTTAAAGTACTTCTGGTTAAATAACAGCGTTACGTGAGCATTTCATTAGGTACTGATTTTTATTTCACATTAATTTGTACATGTGCGATAGACGATTTTTATGGTCTGCACATCATACGAAATCCTTTCACGAGGTATCGGTCATTCCTATGACAGAAGTGTTAATTTTCCGTAACTTCGTTGAGCGTTGCTTCCATTCATGCTTGAGAATGGTATTAAAGACAGAAATGAGATCACTACTCATTTTTGTTCTAAATTTTTTTGTGGTCAAAGCCATTAGTGATAGGTCTGAACAGAAAAAAATCTCGAAAAATAAAAACTTCTTTGGAAACAATAAAAGATCGTCAACTACCGAACATACTAATTGTTTCCCACTTATCTAGTCTTGCGAGGCATTCATATGTAAATATGCTCCTAACAATTCCCTGTAATTATCTAAAAAAATATATATATATTAAAAATTTGCATTTCTTATGGTTGCGCATATAGGACATTACTTCATGTCATGGCTTAGAAAGAAAAGAGACTAATACTTTGCATTAAGACAGCCTATTTTTCGACAAATCTATTGGAATAAATCTATCTATCCAATATATATCCGCTTTTTATTACAGGTATGTATGTTTTTTGGTACCCTTGCAGCCATACGAAAAGCTCCACTTCGTCTCATTCAGTGTGGCATTCGCCTCATTTTCCCCGCCTTGCTTTGCTCGACTTGCAGTGTGGACGTACTCTAACAGCTCAATTCTGGCTGAGAAAGTCAGGAAGGTCTTGTATAAGATAATTCAAAAACATAGGCAAGGTAGTTTGAAAAAGTGTTTAATCTGCTACGAAAGCAGAAATATATTTCTTTATTTTCATTTTATTTTCCAAAACTTTTTTTATGTATTTTTTTACTTTTTTATTTCATTATTTTTTTAATTTTCTTTAATTTTTGATTTTATTGTTTCAAAATGAAAAATATTTTTATCTGAATTTTTAGAAACTTTATTGTTTTTTATTTAATGTTCTTTTAATAATTAATTTTTTTATTTAATTCTTAGACTTTATTTGTTTAAAGGGGGAAAAATATATTTTTTAATCATTTCATTTTTAAAAGCTTATGGTATTTATTTATTTTTATTTTTGTTTGTAGTTTTATTTTAAATTATATAAACGTATTTTTTTTTTTAATAGATACATTTAAATAATTATTTTACACTTAATTTATTTTTAAAAACTCATTTTTTTACTTTTGCTTTCTTAACTATATACCTATTCTTTCCTTTTTTAATTTAATTTTTAGTATTGTCATGTTTAGAAGACGTATTGCAAAGAGACAAACAGAATAACGCTAAGACCTCCTTGTTAGCAGATAATTAAAATAGTCTTTCGAAAGAAAGAAAAGAACTTTCACGATAGTTGCTAGAATGGACAATTGTCTACGATAGATTTTTGTCAAAAATTGAGAGTTGGCAAAATGGCCCTTTGTGGCTATTTATGGGAAATTACGTGGTACCTGCTCTGGGGTTTCCCCAGCTAGACTACAAAACTTTCAGTTCGTATTCTCGGTGCCCTGTTAAGTAAAACCTCTCGACCAACATTAAGCAGTCCTTCAGAGAATCCTAGATACGGACTTATAAATGTAATGATTGTCTCTTACTCTTTCAAACATGCTATCGCAAACTTAGGGAGGGCACAGTAGACCTAAGGTCGCAGTGCACTGCCTCTAACATTCTAGAGTCTTCCCACCTTCATAGAAGCTCTACCGCTGAGGGCCATACAAGCTCCGTTGTGTTCCGCATTTCGTGAGAGTATCAACCCCTCCGTTACAATAAAGGCGCTCATAGCCTTGAGGGTACTACATGGAAACATTGTTACCGGTTCATAGTTTGTCCAGTACACTTTAGCAACTGTCTTCTAGCCTTGACAGCGTTTTACGTGAGTCGGCTGTTAATGCGCCTGTCTGTTCGACATTATATTTTTAGCCGACTTCCAAAAAAGGAGGAGGTTATCAGTTCGTCGGAATATTTTTTTATTTTTATTTTTTTTTATGTATGTTACCGCATAACTTTGGACCACGTCAACCGATTTCGATAATTCTTTTTGCATCGGAAAGGTAGTGTCTTAGAGGTGGTCCCATACTAATCTGGTTAAGATCCGAAATTGAAACATGAAATATATAGATATATACAGTGAAACCTCCCATGGGCGGACACTCACCGTCAGTCATTTTTTGTCCGCCCAGGAGAGGTGTCCGCTCAATGGGAGGGAAGCTTATTTTAGAACTTTTTAATGTTTTAATTAAATGAATAGTCACTTTTTTCTCATTTGAACAAAAATGTGCAGGTATTTTTTCAAAAGTGCATATTTCATTTATGTGCGTAAGTACATATTAAGTAATAACAAAATAAAAATAAATATTACATTTCAGTCCATAAACTACATAAAACCATAGATTCATTACATAAAAAACTGGGAAATTGTCGATTGAAGTAAGTTCTATTTCTAATTTTTTTCAGTGTCAGTACCTTTTTCATCAATGGTTTTCATGTTTTTATCAGTAACAAAATCCAACCAGAAATCTAAATTTTCGGTCCATGCATTTATTATTATCTATTGTTATAAATTCATCAGAATTGGAATTGGATTCTCCAAGGGTTTCTGATAATTCAAATAACGAACCTAAACCACTGCGCAAACCAAACTAAATGTGTGCATAACAATCACATTTTATGCGGGAAGTCCCCTTTCTCCATTTAGTAGTCCGCCTATGAGGAGTTCGCGTCCGCTCAACGGAGGTTTTTGTTTGATTTGTTATGAAAAGAAACCTTAATGTCCGTTGATAAGAGGTTCGCGTCCGCTCAATAGAGTTTTTTGTGTCAATTTTATGCAAAATAACTGTCCGCGTCCGGCCAAGAGAGTGTCCGCTTAAGAGAGAGTAATTTGTTCCGAAATTTATACTTAAAACTTGGTATAGGAAAAAATGTCCGTCCAAGGGAGATGTCCGTCTAATAGAGAGAGGTTAGGAGAGGTTTCACTATATATATATATTTTTAAGTCGGTTTTTTTTGCTAAAAATTACTCAACTGATCATTGTGCTTGCCGCTTTACAAGATTCCCTTTTTGGATTATATACTGTACAATGTAGGGCTTAATAGAGGATAACTTTGGTAGCATTGTGTCTATGAATTTGACCACGAGAACATTTATAAATAGTTTTACGACCTCAGATGATAACTTTTCATGTTGCTTAGTTTAGTATGTCCCGTGTACATATGTACATATTCGCATTGATAGATTATTGTCACGACAAAAACGCGACTGCTTTGGGATGAAATGTCCTTCATGTGGCAAGTACTTAGTGGAAAAAAAGGCAAAAATTAAGAGAAAATATCTCAAATTTTCCTGTATCTATGACAGCCCATTTACCGAGGCTAAAAAACGTACCAACAGCTAATAGTCAATAGTTGAATGCTTAGCGTTTTTTGTGCTGTACTAACAGCAGTCAACTTCTTAACTTGGCGAGGTTAATTGCCCGATGCATTTTTTCCAAACAAACTTCCAGGAAAGTGACAAAAAACAAAAAACACGTTGAAACGAAAGCAGGACAATCAGGATAACTAGAATTAGCGAGCAAAGCGCTCGACGAGGGTACAACTGCGATTCATTTTCCTCACCAACATCGGCAACCACTACAGACAGACAGCATTGCCATTTTTTTTTTTTTTTTTTTTATTGTGCTAAAAAACTAGTTGACTTAGCGGAGCAGCGACATTTCCCAGTAGCCAGAAATGCCGTTAGCAATGGAGGTTGGGAAAGTCAAGCGGCGTAAAAACTGTATTGTTGGTGCTACGCAAAGGTAAAATCTGAATAGTTGCTTTCGCAGAAGTGGCCAAGAAAAAAAAAACAAAAAACAAAAAACAGAAACGTCGCGGTGCTAAAAAAAAATTAGAAGTGTTCATGTCGTGCAAATGCAAACAAAACCTCGAAGAAAAAGAGATACACAAAACTGATTTCGTTTTTTAGAATTTGGTGTAACCTCAGAGACAATGAAGGTAACTAAAGTAGACAAAAAAAAAAAAAAAAACCTTTAAAAAAAAAAAAGAAAAAAAAATTGCAATGTGTGCCTAGTACGCTGAGTTTTTTTTTCTCAACAACCGCGATTAATTGCTAAATAATGAAGCGCAGAAGGAAACAGTTTGTAGGTGTGCGTGTGTGGCAGCAAAAAAAAAAACGGACCTTTCGCCAATTTGTGCTGTTGAATTTCAAGTGAAAAATCATTGTTAAAAATCATTGAAGGTCAACACAGCGCAAATAACAGAAAACTATAGAGTAGAGAAATAACTAAAAAATAGGTACGAATAAAAAAGGTAGATGTGAAGAATTGATGGATTTGTTGAGAGCTGTCTGTGGCACAAAGCGCATGCTATGGCATGCAGAATACGCCGGCCGTCCGTGAGTCAAACCGCAATAAAAATCAATATTTGCTGCCATTTTTTCATCCAACACAAGCAGGCAGCCAGCCTATGGATGGCTGTAGGCAGGTACATGCGGAGAAAGCGCAGTTCTGCATAGCTTCATTACATCTCTCTCTTTCTCTCCCTGAATATGCTTTTTGCAAACTCGTTATGGAAAGTTAAACAGTTTACTAAGTCTAACGTCAATAAAATATGAAAATACTTTGTAAAAAATGTTGGCTCTTATTCCGTCATTTTTTTTTCGAATGAAAACATGGCGCGCAATTGCTGCCGCCGCGCTGCATGTGACCGTCCAATAGCCGAAGATTATACTGCCAAGAACTGAACTTTTTCGCGGTAAATTCGTACATACATGTTTTGACTAAAGTACATACAGAGATGTATTTTATTCCAAGCACATAATAATATACAGATGGTAAAAATCGTGTTCGCACAGTTACTTGCTTTCAAACTAAAATCCAAGTTTTCGTAAAGTTATTTAACCAAAACAAAGTTCCCATATTTGCTGTCTTCCCCGCAGTTTTCCACTGAAAGTAGGAATGAATTTCGGGAACTTTGTTTGAATGTATTCATGTTTTTCGCACCAGAAAGTCTGCCACCCCTTTTACGGATAAATTTTTCCGATCTATACCAAATTTCATATTTTTACTTTGCGAGATAATATAAAGCTACATACTAAATTTCACTTAAATCGAAGCTCTCTTAAGTTTTCCGCCCAATAGGCTGAAAGCATTTAATTGAACTAAGTCTGAGGGAGTGTAAAGTGGAGTGGCCATCAAATAACCTACGCTAATCCTATATTTTTGGTACTATTTAAAAATGCTCAGACTTAAAAAGCTATATATGTATATTCAGATGCAAGATGAAACCAATGATTTGCTCACAGAGCTCGTTATGTTGACCAATATTCGCTTACAGTAGATTTTTTGACGACACGATACACCTTAATAAAAGTAGGATGTATAAATACTTGTTAGCCAAACTGTAGTTAGTTAACTTGAGAAAAAGTTAAATTTGAGTGAGTTATATACAACCTATTTAGGTTGTTTATTTTCGACGCATGCGCAAAAGCGCGACACCATTACTGTTTTATTCCTCTTCGTTTTTGCTCCCCAAACCACCCCGCCACGCCTTGCGACTAGCTGGCTAGCAACACTCATACAAAACTGCTTGACTGACTGACCAGAGAGTATGGCTGATGCTTGGTGCGCTCTACAACTGCGGGCTTTTGGGAAAATTGTTAGCAATCAACACTTTTACCACACCAGTGATTGCTGCAATCATTTTATTTTCATTAGTTTGCCGCATACCGAACACTTTTAACCAAATCGCCGACTTGACCGAACAATGGCTTGCCATTCAGTAGCTGCAGTGGCAGCTTTTTCATGCTATATTATTCATTGCCACTGCATATGTGGGAATACGGTCATAAATATGTATAATATCTGTAGTACATTTGTATGCATGTATGTATGTACATATATATGTATGTATTACTCATCTATGCGCTATGCTCATTTTTATTGCATTCGAATTTACAAAATTTAACAGCATTCATTTGCCTTCAACTTTGTATAGCAAATCATTTGAAATGAATGCGAAAAATTTAACAATTGTCCGATTTTATGGTTGCACATACATGCATATATAGGATGTACATATGTATGTATGTAGGTATGTAAGTCTATCTGGTCATTTTATTATCGCCGTCATTTACATGTGTCCTACATGTCATTTAAATGTCAAAACAACCCTCAAAAGCCACTTTTCTTCATGTGGCCAGACAGGCATTCAAATTTGTCTAATCGTTGAAGGCAATTTGCCACATTTGGCAAGCGTTGGAACGCTGAAAAGTCACCACTGTCCACACATACATATCCATTCAGTTGAGCCCATATCAGCGATGTAGCACATGTTTATATGGAAATTTCTATATCAGGATTACCTCATCACTTTGTGTGTAAACTTACACCCAACCAAAGCAAGCCGCCGCCGCCCCCTTCTCAGCCTTCTCACTTCGTCCCTTTCCGCCTTTTTTTAATTTTCTCTTTCATTGTGTCGCGTATCCATTGTTGATTATGTTTTTCCTTATTAACTCCGATTGCCTTTTCCGCGCTTATTAGTTGGCCTTTTGTTTGTTATGCTTTTGGCGTGCTTCAATTTTCTACGCTACACCATTGTCTTATCTCGCATTCCTCCCAGCCAGCCCTCTTTCGTTCTACAGCCCGCCAGCCTGGCAGCCTGGCAGCCAGCACTTTTAATAAATACAGCGTTCGCATGTCGCACACGCTTCCTCACACACACACACTCATTCACTCACTCACTTACACATTTTCACATGAACACTGAGCATTTAGCAGCCA